>NW_017679782.1:0-4531 GCF_001879085.1 Nicotiana attenuata | reverse complement strand
AATCCAACACGTGCGACGGATCACCGTGATACCTCCGGAGCATCGAAACATGAAATAACCCGACTGAACTCCAGCCAAGCTGGGAGGTAAGGCAAGCTCATAGGCAACCTCCCCAACCTCGCCTCAAGATCTCAAAAGGGACCAATAAACCTCGGACTCAGCTTCCCTTTCTTTCCAAACCTCATGACGCCCTTCATAGGCGAGACCCGAAGCAGAACCCGCTCACCAACCATATATGAAACATCACGAACCATCCTGTCCGCGTAACTCTTCTGTCTAGACTGGGCTGTACGGAGTCTGTCCTGAATCACCTTGACCTTCTCCAGTGCATCCTGAACCATCTCTGTACCCAATAGCCTGGCCTCACCCGGCTCAAACCAACCCATCGGAGATCTACATCTCCTGCCATGTAAAGCCTCATACGGCGCCATCTGAATGCTGGACTGATAACTGTTGTTATAAGCAAACTCCGCCAATGGCAAGAAATGATCCCAAGACCCCCCAAACTCAATCACGCACGCACGGAGCATGTCCTCAAGAATCTGAATGGTGCGCTCGGACTGTCCGTTCGTCTGGGGGTGAAATGCTGTGCTCAACTACACTTGAGTGCCTAACTCCTGTGCACAGCTCTCCAGAACCGCGATGTAAACTGAGTACCTCTGTTTGAAATGATAGAAACTGGAATACCATGCAAACGGACGATCTCCCTGATATAAATCTCCGCCAACCGCTCCGATGAATAAGTGGTACACACAGGAATAAAATGAGCGGACTTGGTCAGTCGGTCCATAATAACCCAAATGGAATCAAACTTCTTCAAGGTCCGTGGAAGTCCAGATACAAAATCCATGGTCATGCGCTCCCATTTCCACTCCGGAATCTCTATCTGTTGGAGCAACCCACCCGGGCGCTGGTGCTCATACTTCACCTGCTGGCAGTTGAGGCATCTAGACACATAACCAACTATATCCTTCTTCATCCGCCTCCAGCAGTAGTGCTGCCTCAAGTCCTGATACATCTTCGCGGCACCTGGATGGATGGAATACCGCGAACTATGGGCCTCTGCTAGAATCATCTCTCGAATGCCATCAACATTGGGCACACAAATCCGGCCCTGCATCCTCAATACTCCATCATCTCCAATGGTCACATCCCTGGCATCACCATGCTGAACCTTGTCCCGAAGGACAAGCAAATGAGGGCCATCATACTGCCGCTCCCTGATACGGTCAAATAGGGAAGACCGGGAAACCACACAGGCTAGAACCCGACTGGGCTCCGAAAGATCCAATCTCACGAACTGGCTGGCTAAGGCCGGAATATCCATCGCCATAGGCCTCTCTGAAGCTGGTAAATATGCCAAACTCCCCAAACTCTCTGCCCGACGACTCAAGGCATCCCGACATTGGCCTTGCCCGGGTGATATAGGATAGTGATGTCATAATCCTTCAGCAGCTCTAACCACCTCCTCTGACGCATATTGAGATCCTTTTGCTTGAGCAAGTGCTGCAAACTCCGATGATCAGTATGGATCTCACAAGGCACTCCATATAAATAATGACGCCAGATCTTCAAGGCATGAACAATGGCAGCTAACTCAAGATCGTGGACAGGGTAATTCTTTTCATGTATCTTCAACTGTCTGGACGCGTAGGCAATCACCCTACCGTCCTGCATCAACACTGCTCCAAGGCCAACTCTCGAGGTGTCACAATAGACAGTATAAGACCCCGAACCGGTAGGCAACATCAAAATAGGGGTTGTAGTCAAAGCTGTCTTGAGCTTCTGAAAGCTCGCCTCACACTCCTCTGTCCACTGAAATGGGGCACCCTTCTGGGTCAATCTAGTCATAGGGGCAGCAATCGATGAAAATCCCTCCACGAAACGACGGTAGTAACCCGCCAAGCCAAGGAAACTGCTAATCTCTGTAGCTGAGAACGGCCTGGGCCAACTCTGCACGGCCTCTACCTTCCTCGGATCCACCCGAATACCCTCACTAGAAATCACATGGCCTAAGAATGCCACAGAACTCAGCCAAAACTCACATTTTGAGAACTTTGCATATAACTTTTTCTCCCTCAAGGTCTGTAGCACGGTCCTCAGATGCTGCTCGTGATCTTCCCGACTCCGGGAATACACCAGAATATCATCAATAAAAACAATCACGAACGAGTCAAGATATGGCCTGAACACACTGTGCATCAAATGCATGAAAGCTGCAGGGGAATTGGTCAGCCCAAATGACATAACAAGGAACTCGTAATGGCCATATCGAGTCCTGAAGGCAGTCTTCGGGATATCTGGCTCCCGAATCTTCAACTGATGGTAACCTGAGCGCAAGTCAATCTTAGAAAACACTTGTGCGCCCTGAAGCTGGTCAAACAGATCATCAATGCGAGGCAAAGGATAACGGTTCTTCACTGTAACCTTGTTCAACTGGCGGTAGTCAATACACATGCGCATAGAACCATCTTTTTTCTTCACAAACAAAACAGGGGCACCCCACGGGGAAACACTGGGTCGAATAAAACCCTTACCAAGCAATTCCTGCAACTGATCCTTCAACTCCTTCAACCCAGAAGGAGCCATACGATACGGAGGAATGGAAATGGGCTGAGTGCCTGACAACAGATCAATCCCAAAATCAATGTCCCTATCAGGCGGCATGCCTGGAAGATCAGCTGGAAATACATCGGGATAATCCCGTACCACTGGAACAGAATCAACAGAAGGGGTATCAATACTAACATCTCTCACATAAGCCAAATACGCGGAACACCCCTTCTCAACCATGCGCTGAGCTTTAAGAAAAGAGATAACTCTACTGGGAGTGTGGTCTAAAGTACCACTCCACTCAACACGCGGAATACCTGGCATAGCCAGCGTCACGGTCTTGGCGTGACAATAAGACCGTGACAATCCAGGATAGCAAAATGGGGTGACAACCAGTCCATGCCCAAAATAATGTCAAAATCCACCATACCGAGTAATAACAAGTCTGCTTTGGTCTCAAAACCACGAATAGCAACCAAACATGACCGATAAATGCGGTCCACAACAAGAGAATCTCCCACAGGAGTAGAAACATAAACGGGGGCACTCAAAGAATCCCGAGGCACACCCAAATGCGGAGCAAAGTAAGTAGACACATAAGAGTAAGTAGAGCCTGGATCGAATAGAACCGATGCCTCTCTGTGATAAACCAGTATAATACCTGTGATGACGGAGTCGGAGGCAACAGCCTCAGTGCGAGCAGGAATACAATAATATCTGGCCCGGCCCCTCTATCTCCCCGACCTCCGCCCCTAGCTGGCTGGGCAGGTGGGGTAGCAGCTGGAGCTGTGACCATGGCCTGAGAACCCTGAGGAGCACGCTGTGGCTGAGAAGTCTGTGGGGGCGCTCCTCCCAAGTCTGGGGCAATCCCTCACCAAGTGACGTGTATCACCGCACTCGTAACAAGCTCTAGGAGGACGCGGTGGCTATGACTGGCTGGGACTACGCCTGTTGGGCTGACCTCTGGAAACACCCCGCGCAGGAGGCGCGCTAGAAACTGGAGGTACATAGTAAGGCTCCTGAGGTGGAGGTGGAGCTGGAGTACTGCCGGCTGCTGGAAGAGCTGAATGTACAGGGCGACCCGAATAACCTCTGCCATAACGACCTGCTGATGGGGTACGGGCACCAGAGTAGTGACCCGACTCTCGAGACCTCTTGGCCTCCCTCTCTCCTCGCTCCCTAGCGAGCATACCCTCAATCCTCCTAGCAATGCTCACTACCTGCTGGTAAGGAATGTCTATCTCCAACTCTCGAGCCATGCTAGATCTGATGGGTGGAATAAGACCCTCAATGAACCTGCGAACTCTCTCCCGAACTGTAGCAACCAAAACCGGTGCGTGCCTGGCCAACCTGGTATAACGGATGGCATACTCTGAAACTGTCATAGCACCCTGACGCAAATGCTCAAACTCTACGCGCCATGAATCTCTGAGGCTCTGGGGAACAAACTCTCTCATAAACATGTCCGAGAATTGGGTCCAAGTCAGTGAAGCAGCCTCGACTGGACTGTCTATCTCATAAGTGCGCCACCAATCATAGGCAGCTCCCCGAAGCTGAAAAGCAGTGAAAGAAACCCCGCTGGACTCCACTATGCCCATAGTGCGAAGAATACGATGACACTCCTCTAGAAATCCCAAGGCATCGTCTGATGCTAATCCACTGAACACTGGGGGATCATACTTCTTGAACCTCTCAAGTCTGCGCTGCTCGTCCTCTGAAGCAGCTGACCCATCCTCGGGCTGAACTGGTGCTGCAGGCGGTGGGGGAATAATCTCGGGAACCTGCTCAACCTGCACTCGCTGCTCAGGAGTGCGGACGGCGGGAGTCTGTGCTCCTCCCCCGGCCTGGGATGTGGCTGCAGCGAGGGGAAGCAACCCCGCCTGAGCCAAGGTGGTGTACATGCTCATGGAACTGAGCTAAAGTCTCCTGTAGCGCTGGAGTAGTAGTGGGGAGTAGTAGGTGTGGCCAGGTGCCGTGG
>NW_017679781.1:14933-15680 GCF_001879085.1 Nicotiana attenuata | reverse complement strand
GTCACTACCCCGCCGAGGTTAGTCTTGATACTTACTGGGCATCGCCGTGGTTTGCTCATACTACACTTTTGTACATTTTTGTGTACAGATCCAGGAATTGAGCGATAGTAGTTTTGCAGATCGTCGTGGTGGAGACTCAAGGTAACCTGCTACTGCGTTCGCAAGCCTCGGAGTCATCTTCGTTTGTATTTACGTTCCATTGATTCCTTCTCGTTCTGGGATAGTGTTGTATTTATTTTGTATATTTTCTCTTAGAAAGGCTTATGACTTGTACCACCGGTTTTTGGAATTGTAATTTGTTCTAAGTAATTTAATTTAACGTTAGTAAATATCCATGTTATTACAGAAAAGGCTAGGCTTACCTAGTTTAGAGACTAGGTGCCATTACGACTCCTTTGGAGGAATTTTGGGTCGTGACACGAGGTACCGCCTCATAGTCCCAAAAGTAAATACACAATTCATAACTTAAGGAGCAACGAATTTACAACAAGAAATCCTACAGTTAAAGACTGAACACAAATTAAGGAAAATAGGTAATCCAATTAAGCATGTTGCACAGATTGCAAGTAAGAGTTAAGCAAGTAGGCATGCGATATATGCTAAACCTGATGACTACGCAGGCTAGGGAAACGCAGTTAAGATTAAAGAGACTATCGGCAAGACCAGGTTTTTAGCATTTAGCCGTGTATGCACTCGTCATCTCGCATACATGGCGCCCACGATACTCACAAATTTTTTAAAAACCAG
>NW_017679781.1:9801-14586 GCF_001879085.1 Nicotiana attenuata | reverse complement strand
TAATTATTAGACATCATTTAACTACAATCATTTAGTTATTGCTCTACTATTTATGAATTCATAAATAGTAGAGCAATAACTAAATGATTGTAGTTAAATGATGTCTAATAATTAACCAAAAAGAAAAAGAGTATATACATATAGCGCCACTTTTTATGGCACTATATCAGCTGTGTCAGATTTTTTTTGTATAACGCCAGAAAACCGTTAATATATAGCGCCAGATTTTCTGGCGTTATATATAGTATGGTAATTTTTTTTTTTACACCTATTTGTGTAGTTTGAGTCCAAAAGAACCACATTTTGATTCCGGACTCGCTAAATTCGGGTCTAAATTACTTAAAAACATTTCTAAAACATTATCTTAATAGTGTGTCTTTACTTTTTCTTCACCATCTTAAACATGTCTTTATGTACTTAGAAAAGAATTGATTCTAAAGTAGGTGTCAAGTTGAGGCAGAGAATTTCAGGACCCTAGAAAGGTATAGGCATTAGTTAAGATCTGCAGGAAATAGCATCTTTAACCCTGCCATAACATTTATGTGGTGATAAAAACTTTTCATTTAGAGAAGTTGAAGTATACTATTTTCAAAGTCAAAAGAGATCATTCTTGTTTAACAAGACTATAAAGGAAATAGGTCCACATAAACTAGAATGAAGTACATTTTCTATCCGACCTTTAAGATGACTCGAATATATGAATAGCCCTTCTATATCTCAACAAATTAATTGATGAAGTCTCATTTTGAATAAAAAGTTAAATGAGGGTCTTTTTTTCGGAAATAAAAAATATGAGGGTCCTTTTTCACTAACTAAGAAACCAATTACGCCTCCTATCAAAGTGTAAAGCATGAATCACGTCTAGTTAAATCTTCTGCTGTACTCAATGGACAAACAAGAAATGCACTCTTTTTCTGCAACAATGAAACAAACGTACAAACAAGATTCAATCTATAGAAGATGCACTGCTTTGTTTTCTTCTTCGGAGACTCTCAATAAAAACTCTCAACACTCATATGCCCGACTAAAAAGTTGTCATTCTCAAGCACGTTTTGACTAATTTACAAGGCAAAATCGCTCCTGCTAAGAACTCTTAAAAGCACCCAAATGTCCAGACGCTACTCATAAAGCATTCTACTGCTAAGCACTCACCCTACACAGATTTAGCAGTTGGCAGCGATTAGGAAACATGACCGCCATATACAATTTCACCGATTGGTGTTAAAGCTGCAGCTCAAGCTGCTCAACCAGCAAAAGAACACTACAGTTATGCAGGTTAGATCATATATTTCCCACAATCATTCAGATTACTAGAACAATCACTCCATTGGGGTAGGTCCCTCCTCGTCCATAATACTAATAGTATCAGAGTGAACACTTCCAAGCATAACTGCTGTGAGCATCAACTTTCCAGCATCAGGATAATCCTTGTGCTGCATCAGGATATTCTCCACAGAGGATCCCATGTTCTTTAAATTCGCATGCTCAGAATTTTCTAGTCTCAGCGGCAGCACTTCATGGAAATTGCCCTCAAAAGTTTCCGCTTTGGGGCCATAGCACCTATTCGAAGCCTGGAAAAGAATGGTGTCTTTTAGAATGCTCAAAGTCTCCTCATCACTCCACCCCTCATCTACAGATGCTTGATACAGTCTCTCCCAGTCGTCCTGATTGGAGGCATTTCTCCAGCAGTCCTCCAAGAGGCTTGCATTAGACTTGATAAAAGAGGAGCTGGTCCAAGCAAAAACATCAAAAACTCTCAAAGAAAGCTCCCTATTTTGAATTTTAAGGCACAATTCAATAAGGTCCATCGGGGGAAGAAGCCGCTGGCGAATATTTTGGCTTTCATCATCTGAGAGGAGTTTCATTATTTCTTCCTGCAAGAGAAGTAAATTTGACAATAAGAGCAGAACAGACCAGAGAGAGGATATTCATCTATCAGAGATCCCTTGCCACAAGGGCCAAGTGGACCATTAAACGAAAAAAACTAGAAAACAATATCAAAAAGGGAAAGCAGGTACTGACTGGTTACATTTGCTAGGTTGGGGCACTGAATTAAAAGAAACCTCCCTATCTAATATCCTAGTAGTTTTTCATATGCTTCTTCTAGAAAAGCTGTCTCTGGCCGCTTCTAGTTTCACAAGGTGTGGTACTTCTGAAGTCAGCAAATACATAGATTCAGTACTCTGTCCAGACTTTTACCTCAATTAATTTCAATGAATATTTCAAAGACGAGTCTTTTATTGTCACATTATTACCAGACATTAGCCTGCGATCTTCTTCCTCTACTTCCATAACTACGGGAACATGCCTACTCTTTGCCTCACATTTAGAGTTTTGGAAGTATTTGTTACAACTATAGTCCCCAACAACTCTTAATTGTGGATGAATACGTAGGCAGCCACAATACCAAGTCTGACATAACAAAAGATTATTATGGGTCTGCAACTAAATAATGGCAGACAACAGCAGACCATACAACACAAATCCATATCCATATTAAGAAATGAATGGACCATATTAAGATAGAATTTGAGTACCCACTGCTAGTGTTATCACTATTTTCCTAATAATATGTAATGTTATCACTGTGCGACAAGTTATGTTCACAAAAGAGCAATTTATACTGAGGTGACAGAAATCCTCAGCTCCAATAACCAAATAAGCAACAAAATTAAAATGATACCTGCAAGTTCAGAATCTTCAAATCAGCCTCTATGCGCTTTACCTTTGTTTCAAAATTAGCACTTCTTCCTGCCAAGAGATGAAGTAAATGTAAGTTGTCATCAGTAACTAGTATAGAAGCAATACAAAAATAATAAACTGGAAACATGAAATTTGTTGAATTCTAAAGGTTAAAAGTCCAGAAGATATGGAAAATGAAGAAGATGAAGAATGTCAACAAGCTCAAATAATTATAATCAAATGATATAAGGTAATTTATCATCCAATTTTACTATTTGGCACACTTTTTTCAAAAGAAATTAGGAAACTTCACAAAATTTTCTCAATTTCTTTATTTTTCAATACCATCGCTTACGGCAGTCCATATATTCCTCCCTCAGGAAAGAGAACATTAATCACAGATAGATGTAGATAATGTAAAAGGAAGAAAATGAACTTCCTGAGTCAAGGTAGTTCCTGAAAGCCACTCTCCACCAGCTGAATAGTGGTGCTGTTCTTTACTGAGAAAGCTTAAGAAGAGTTGTGTAAAATTCAAAAGCTTTAGAGATTATTTCTGAGTCTCAAACAAACACTACACCTCAATCTCTCCCACACTAACTTGGAAAAAGCACCAATCTCAACTGATATTGACCTTGCATCGATTTAAATCCAGTCTTACCTAACTTTTGTGCTCACAATTACAAAGTCAAAGGGAAGAATACCTGCCAATGCAGCTATCTTCGAGAGATTCAAAAACCGCTTTCTTTCAACCAAACTTGTTTCTATGATGGTGTCAAATGAATAGGTTCCATCATCCATAGCAGAGCTATCATCCGATGAAAGAGACAAAACATGTAGAGTTTCAGAAGCTTCAGAAAATTGACGAAGGAATATCTCGTGAAGCCAAAGGAGATCCTGATGCTGTTTTAAAAATATTGCTAGTTCTTCCTGAAACTCCTCCCCAAGTCTCATTAGCTTAGAAAACTGTTTGTTGTCGTATAGTTGTTGAAACACGAAGTAACTAAAGCCTCGTTTAGGTCCCATGCTGTCATGCTGCACAAGAAAAGGCTTATTATACAGAAATAGGCAAACATCTAAAGAAGCAAAACACACGCAGAATACATAAGTATTTACCATAAGATTTTTAAGAAGTTCAGTATTGTTGAGATCGCAGCATATACTCCATAGAGTTTTGTAACCTTCGTGTCTTTTTGCAATAGTCAACAAGCCTGAGGAAAGCTTTCCAAAAATCTCCAACTTTTGCTCCTCAGATCCTTCACCCGAATGCTGCATGGATGAATATGGAATATGTTTGAGCAAAAACAATGTCTGGGATAAGACTTCACGCTATATTCCTTTTCCAGAATTTCTTATCCTTAGGTAACTCCTTTTATTACATGTATGAACACTAACAGACAAGTATAGGGGAGAAAAAGAACCTTTTTTGGGTGGGGGATATCTTCTTGTACATAAATCAACATGTATTAATAAAACACAAAAAAGTGAATACAATCATAAATTCGTGTTGCATGACCTCGAAACCCCAGAAAAAAACTACGAAAGTTATAGAAAAGACAATAGAGTATTAATCTACTAGGCCATTTTCTATGGATCTACGAAATGTCAGGTCCAATCAAATACCATCAAAAGAATTCTTCAAATTAACATGTACTAATATACACAAAAAGGTAGAATATATTCATAAATTCATGTTGCATGACCACGAAATACCAAAAAATGAACCTGAAATGCTAAAAAGCAACATCAGTCATGGCAAAGTAATCAATATTATTCAGTAGATTGTTTCCTGTGGGACCTAAGAAATTTCAGGCCAATCGGAGCCTGTCAAAGAACTTCTACAAAATCAGCATGTACTAATACACACAAAAAATGAATATAATCATAAATTCGTGTTGCATGACCTCGAAATGCCATAAATAAACACGAAAGTAATGATGAAGCAATGAATATTGGTCACTAGGCCTTTTACTATGGGCCAACAAAACTTTTAGGCCAATCAGAATCCGTCGAAAAATATCTACAAAATCAACATTTACTAATACATACAAAAAAGAGGATATAATCATAAATTCGTATTGCATGACCTCGAAACCCCATAAAATG
>NW_017679781.1:3548-7973 GCF_001879085.1 Nicotiana attenuata | reverse complement strand
TAAATAGTAGTGCTCAGACCAAACAACAGTGGAAATATCATTTAAGTCTCAAAGTTCAATTAAAGCAGCTGAGTTTGTAAAACAGTATAATCAACAGGACTAGTTCAAGTCGTATATCAAAATAGTGAGGAAACAGTGATAAAAATCCACGAAGGATTCAAGTAGTCGGCATGAAGCCCAAAATGTGGCAATAGGCCCAAATCATGTTGGTAACAAATACATTTCAGTCAAATACGCGGTAAAATATTAATCAGGACGGACCAAGTCACAAAGTAGTAAACAACCCCGCGCTCGCCATTAAGCGCGTGTTTCACCTCAATACAGCACTACGTTGTGCAAAACCGGGGTTTCAAACCCTCAGGATATCATTTACTATCATTACTCACCTCAAGCCGGCCAAAATCCTAGCTCGCTATGCCCTTGCCTCGCGAATCGACCTCCTCGCGCGTCGAATCTGATCAAAACCACAACGAATACGTTACAATAGGCTAAGGGAACGTAATCCAATCGAAAAGAATCGAAAAACGTCGAAAATCACGAAATTTGCAAAACCCGAGCCCCGAGCCCACTTCTCGAAAATCAAAAAATTTAACATCATCGGATTCCTTATCTCGCCACGAGTCTATACATACCAAGAACTCCCAAATCCGAGTTCAAATGACCCATCAAAACCAACTTTAAAATACCAAAAACCAAGCCCTAACTTTTCTCCCTTTTTGATGAATTTCCATAAATTTCTAGGTTAGTTCTTCCATTAAATCATGTATTTAGGCCATAGAACTCACCTCCAATCAATCCCAGTCGAAATCCCCTTCAATTCTCCTCCAAAAGCTCTCAAGGTTGCTCAAAAATGGTGGAAAAATACCTTAGCTCGCGGATGAAATATTAATTTTTAAACCCTTCTGCCCAGACCTTATTTTCGCTTCTGCGATCCAATTACCGCATATGCGGTCACCGCTTCTGCGGTATCTGCTCCGCTTCTGCAGAAATCTGTATTACGCCCAGGACCGCTTTGCGGTCTAATCTCGCTTCTGCGGTCACCGCATCCGCGCACTCCTACCCGCTTCTGCGGAACACCCTACACGAACACGGACCGCTTCTGCGGTCAATAACCGCATCTGCGGAGACCGCACCTGCGGAAACCATCCGCTTCTGCGGATTTTCTCTAAATAGCCAACACTCGCACCTGCGACCCATTCTTCGCATCTGCGGAACCGCATCTGCGGCCCCTTTTCCGCAGATGCGGAAATACCAGATATCAGCAAACACCAGCAATCTCACAAGTCCAAAATCCATCCCGATGACCATCCGAAATCACCCCGAGGCCCCCGGGACCTCAACCAAAAGTGCCAACCCATCCTAAAACATCATTCAAACTTGCTCCGATCATCAAAGCACTACAAACAACACCGAAACCATCAAATTACATCGGATTCAAGCCTAAGTTCTTCTAAAACTTCCGAAATACGCATTCGATCAAAAACCCGACCAAAACACCTCCGAATGACCTAAAATTTTGCACACACATCCCAAATCGCCCAACGAAGCTACAACAACTCTCGGAATCCCATTCCGACCCTCGGATCAAAATCTCACCTATCAACCGGAATTCGCCAAAATACTAACTTTGCCAATTCAAGCCTAATTCTACACCGGACCTCCAAAATTACATCCAATCACGCTCCTACGTCACAAATCATCCCTCGAAGCTAACCAAATCACCGGAAATCACATCCGAGCCCTCTAATTCATAAGTCAACATCCGGTTGAATTTTCCAAACCAAACCTTCCTTAAAGAGACTAAGTGTCTCATTTCCCTCTAAAACCAATCCAAATCAACTCGTTCACACAAGACTCTTATAATGAAGCATAAAGAAGCTGAAAATGGGGAAAACGAAGCGGTAACTCACGTGACGACGGGTCGGTTGTCACATCCTCCCCAACTAAAACAAACGCTCGTCCTCGAGCGGGTCAAGAAACATGCCTGAAACCTCAAACAGGTGAGGATATCTGCTCCGCATCTCCAGCTCAGTCTCCCAAGTAGCCTCCTCCACGGGTCGACCTATCCATTGCACTTTCACCGAAGCAACATCCTTTGACCTCAACCTCCGAACCTGGCGATCCAAAATGGTTGCTGGCTCTACATCATAAGTCAAATCATCATCCAACTGAACCGTGCTGAAGTCCAATACATGGGACGGGTCCCCAACATACTTCCGGAGCATAGATACATGAAATACCGGGTGCACGCCCGACAAGCTGGGTGGCAAGGCAAGCTCATATGCCACCTCCCCAATCCTCCTAAGTACCTCAAAAGGCCCAATAAACCGCGGACTTAACTTCCCTTTCTTTCCAAATCGCATAACACCCTTCATGGGTGAAACCTTCAGCAAGACCTTCTCACCAACCATATAAGACACATCTCGAACCTTCCGGTCCGCATAACTCTTCTGACGCGACTGAGCTGTACGAAGCCTCTCCTGAATCAGCTTCACCTTCTCCAAGGCATCTTGAACCATCTCCGTCCCCAATAGCCTAGCCTCGTCGGGCTCGAACCAACCAACAGGAGATCTATACCGCCTCCCATACAACGCCTCATACAGAGCCATCTGAATGCTCGATTGATAACTGTTGTTGTATGCAAACTCTGCAAGCGGCAAAAACCCATCCCAAGAACCTCCAAAATCAATAACACGGGCCCGCAACATGTCGTCCAATATCTGAATAGTACGCTCGGACTGTCCGTCCGTCTGAGGATGAAATGCCGTGCTCAACTCCACCTAAGTACCCAACTCCCGCTGAAAAGTCCTCCAGAACTGAGAAGTGAACTGAGTACCCCTATCTGAGATAATAGACACTAGAACACCATGCAATCGAACAATCTCCCGGATAAAGATCCCTGCCAGCCGCTCCGATGAATAGGTAGTACATACTGGAATGAAGTGCGTGGACTTGGTCAGCCGATCCATAATCACCCAAATCGAACCAAACTTCTTCAAAGTCCGAGGGAGACCACTCACGAAATCCATAGTAATCCTCTCCCACTTCCACTCGGGAATAATCATCCGCTGAAGTACACCACCCGGTCTCTGATGCTCATATTTCACCTGCTGACAGTTGAGACACCGGGCCACAAATCCTACAATGTCTTTCTTCATTCTTCTCCACCTATAGTGCTACCTCAAATCCTGATACATCTTCGCGACACCCGGATGAATGGAATACCGCGAGCTGTGGGCCTCCTCCAATATCAACTCCCGAAGCCCATCCACATCGGACACACAAATCCGGCCCTGCATCTTCAACACACCATCATCACCAATGGTCACGTCTCTGGCATCATCATTCTGAACCCTGTCCTTAAGGACAAGCAAATGTGGATCATCATACTGGCGCTCTCTGATGCGCTCATATAAAGAAGACCGAGAAACCACACAAGCCAACACCCGACTGGGCTCCGAAATATCTAGTCTCACCAACCGATTGGCCAAGGCCTGAACATCAACTGCGAAGGGCCTCTCCCCAACTGGGATATACGCCAAACTCCCCATACTAACTGCCTTTCGGCTCAAAGCGTCGGCCACTACATTGGCCTTCCCCGGGTGATACAGAATGGTAATATCATAATCCTTAAGTAACTCTAGCCACCTCCGCTACCTCAAATTAAGATCCTTTTGCTTGAACAAATGCTGAAGACTGTGATATCGGTGAATACCTCACAAGATACGCCATACAAGTAGTGCCTCCAAATTTTCAAAGCATGAACTATAGCAGCCAACTCCAAATCATGAACAGGGTAGTTCTTCTCGTGGGGCTTCATCTGACGAGAAGCATAAGCAATAACTCTACCCTCCTGCATCAATACACATCCAATCCCAACTCTCGAAGCATCACAATATACCGTATAAGAACCTGAAGCTGATGGCAAAACCAACACTGGAGCTGTGGTCATAGCTGTCTTGAGCTTCTGGAAGCTCTCCTCGCACTCGTCCGACCATACAAATGGAGCCCCCCTTCTGAGTCAACTTGGTCAAGGGCGATGCACTAGAGGAATCCCTGAACAAACTGGCGATAATACCCTGCCAAACCAAGGAAACTACGAATCTCTGTGGCTGAGGTCGATCTAGACCAACTCTGCACCGCCTCTATCTTCTTCGGGTCGACCTGAATACCCTCGCTGGACACCACGTGCCCCAAGAAAGCCACTGAACTGAGCCAATTTAACTCACACTTGGAGAACTTTACATAAAGCCTCTCCTCCCTCAATCTCTGCAATACCACTCGCAAATGCTGCGCGTGCTCCTCCTGACTACGCGAGTACAACAGAATATCATCAATAAAAACAATGACGAACGAATCCAGATAAGGCCGAAATACACGGTTCATCAAGTGCATGAACGCTGCTGGGGCATTGGTCAGCCCAAA
>NW_017679781.1:0-489 GCF_001879085.1 Nicotiana attenuata | reverse complement strand
TTAAGTTTTCCAGTTATAAAATAAAAACTTAAGCAGTTTCCAGCTTAAGTTTTCCAGTTATAAAATAAAAACTTAAGCAGTTTCCAGCTTAAGTTTTCCAGTTATAAAATAAAAACTTAAGCAGTTTCCAGCTTATGTTTTCCAGTTATAAAATAAAAATTTAAGCAGTTTCCAGCTGATGTTCTTATTTTATAACTGGAAAACTTAAGCTCTAGAGCTGAAGTTTTCCAGTTATAAAACAAAAACTTCAGCTCTTTCCAGTTATAAAATAAAAACTTCAGCTCTAGTTTTCCAGTTATAAAATAAAAACTTTTTCTTTGAACCCACCCAATCAAAAATCCTCCTTTTCTCAAAGGAGAATCGAAAAAATCATATTTTCATACAATATCTTAATTGAATTATATGTAATGATCAATAAATTAAGTTGAATTCTATATCTACACATACCAAAAACATCGCAAAATCCTAGTACCAATCTAATCTATTCTA
>NW_017679780.1:0-15681 GCF_001879085.1 Nicotiana attenuata | reverse complement strand
AAGAGAGTTAGTGTGTAGGGTAAATTTGAGGTCAACTATGCCGTCAATTATGCGATCGCATAATCGATATGCGGACGCATAGTCGTCTTATATACCCCTTGGGATTTTTTTTAAAGGTCAGTTTTGCGGTGCATTATGCGACCGCATAACGGGTATGCGGACCGCATTTCCGTCGCATACCCAAACAGTTTCTTCAGGTTTTGGGGAGTATTTTGCGGTCCATTCTGCGAACCGCATGTCAGCTTTGCGATCGAAAATGCAATCGCAGATCTGAGTCGGGGCTCCAGTTTTCTAAATTTTAAACCCGACCCCCTGTCGTATATCCTGTGTAATAGCTCATTTGAGCTTAATTCCGGACACTTCTAGAGTGAGAGAGAGAGGTCTAAGAGGGGGAAAGTATTTCCCATCAAATTACTCCATGAATCCTTATTAAATCATTGAAGATAATCAATTGAATGACCTAAGCTCAGATCTTACTTTTACACATAGGTATAAGAGGTCATTAGTGAGGTAATTCATGGGGATATAGGAGATTGCATTGCATGCATGTGTTTTTGAAGAATATGGGGAGCTAAATGAAGAGGAATGGATAATGGGCTAGTATAATCTTGCATAAAAGGACCATAAGGCCTTAATAAACACTAAAATGCTCGATAAAATGCTCAAGAGAGCCTAGATTATGATCTTTTCCTAATTTTGTGTTAAATTGTGCTATATTGCTTAAATAAATTGAAGTGCGAACATTCCAGAACGTTATAGGATTAAGGAAAGATTGGTTAAGGTATGTATGGCTAAAACCCCATCTTTTAGAAATTGGCTTTATTGGTAGTTGTGTGAATACGGTAAGATAAAAAAAAATTGAATTGTTGAACTGATTGTTATTTCACTTGAATTGGTGCTGCAACCTCATATGAGTGGAAAGTATATCTTAACATGCCATTCTTGATAACTTAAGGAAAGGTGCAAGGACTATGGATCATGAATTGAAATGCCTATACCTTAAATTGAAATAGAAATTGCATATGTTGTGCCCTTTATGTGAAATCTTACCTATGCTTGCAAATTAAATTACTCTTGTGTACACCCATTCTAAATTACAAACCTAGCATTGAAATTGGGAATGATGAGAGATGTGGCCTAGTGCCGGATATATGATGTGACAAGTTATGGCCCAAAGTGCCTATGAAATGAGTTATGGGAAACAAAGATTGAAACGAGATGATCGATGAAAAAGGGAAACGCCTTGGTAGGGCGGCCTAGCCGATCGGGCAGAGATCGGACGCCATGCTACGCACATGGTGGTAATGAATTATGGTTGAAGTGAACGTCTCAAATGAGGCAACCTAGCCGATCGGGTCGAGATCGGACAACGCTCAAGTTAGCGGTGGTAATGAGAACAACGATGAACAGTATGAGATGCTCAAAAATAAAAGCTATGGAAACACAATGTGAAAGTTGTATGCTTCCTTTATTTGTAAATGTGTGGCCATTTAAAGTCCCATGTGAGTTGTACTTATGATTGCTTTATTCTTGTATGGAAGCTCTTTCTAACTAGATGGAGTTTAGTTATACATACTAGTACTATTCTATGGTACTAACGTCCCTTTTGTCGGGGGCGCTACATTTGTTTAATGAATGTAGGTGGCTCCATTGCAGATAGCGTTGATGGCGTGTAACGGAGAACCTTCTTCCGAAGTCTTGGTGAGCCCCTTTCTCCTTCAAGGGGTTAGATTACACATCTTTTTTTATAGACTCCTACTTTTGAGGTATAGCCGGGGCCTTGTTGCCGGCACATGTCATGCTTGTCTTTTCTTACATCCTTAGAGGCTCCGTAGACATAGTGTGGGTTATGTACGGGTGTTTGAGGGGTCCATGAACCATGTTGTAATTCTAAACTTATGTTATCTATAAATTGTAACTTTATGGGGATTTCGGAAGCTAACTTTAACTACAGTTTAAGTTTATAATATAAAATGAATTAACATTGTTGAATGTACCACCTATCCCTGCTCAAATAAAAAGGAAACATGGCTATCTTGTTCATGATGAGTTGGGTAGGAAGTGTGTGATCAGGCTTGCTCGGTTGGGTTCACTCGATCGAGCGCCGGTCGCGCCTCCCGAGGTTGGGGCGTGACATACGACCACCCTAAAAACGGTTCGAAGACGTCCGAAGCTCGTTATCGAAACATAAGGCCCTCAAAAAAAATTCAAAACCCGACAAAAAGGTTACCCTTGGAAAAAGAACCGTCTAAGAATACTTAAGGATTTTGGAAAATTCCCAGTCATTCCAAGTTCCTTCAAGTTTTAAAAACCTCGAAAAACAGATGACTTATTGCTACGTTAAGGTTAGAATTCATAAAAAGATGCTAAAATAGTTGAGTTTGCCTAAAAGGGAAATTTTTTATACATTCCAGATTATCATTACAGAGGCCCAACAAAAATGCCCTAATCAAAATATATGTACATGATACAAAACACAAAAACAAAAACAAACCTACGGCATCTACGCCTGATCTTTACCGGAACCCGACCTGTCACCAGCACCGTCGGGGCCTTCGAATTCTTCAGAGCCCTCTTCATCTTCGGGATCACATTCCTTCTTGGCCTCGACCTCAAGTCTTTTTGACTCCTCGATCTTGGGAGATAGGTCAAAGACTCGGGCATGGATCTCTTCCAGTCTCTCCCTACGAGATAGCCGCCTTACATATTCAACAGTGGTCTTTAGGCGGGCCTCGGCTGCTTCGACATCGGCCCTATACTATGCCACCATCTCTTTATCATCGGCAGAGGTTGTGTGCAGTTGAGCTTTTTTAGTATCACATTCACTGCCGAGAGTATCCCGCTCTACCAGAGCAGAGCTCAATTAAGCTCGGAATTTATCGTTCAACTAGGACTGCTTATCGGCTTTCTCTTTCGCCACCCGAAGTTTAACCTCTACCGATGCCAGCTATGCCAGACGGTTTCTTTCTCCGAGATCAACCGGTCCATTTTGCTCTTCCAACCATCGGGCATGGCTTGGACCTCGTTCATTTTGGCTTAGAGTTGGTCAATTTGATCGATCTTCTACTGAACCTGTGAGGTTTGGTCATTAGTCCCCGTGGCTAAGTCCTCATTGCAAACTTCAAAAACCTTTACCTATTCGACCAAATCAGCATGTGTCGAAGCCTCCTTATGAGCCCCGTCCAGGCCGGCCTGAATATGCTTGATGGACCATTCATGCTTCTTACTGAGAAGCTTGTACATGTCCCTTTTCCGGGCAAGCTGCTTAACCTCGAGCATGAGCTGGTTGACCTCGGCCCGGTACCTAAGGAGGCTCTCGTGATGAACTATAGAGGACTACAAAAGGATGAGTAAACAAGAGAAGTATAAAAACCTAAGTTAACATTCGAAGGGTCTTAATTATGCTTTACCCGATTCAGCGCTTGCTCCGCCTCATTGAAGAGGCACAACACGCGCACCATATTAATCATTGCCTATTTCTCCTCGGCCACCAGGCATCGGAGGTAACTCGCTACTCCTACGGGAGCGGAAAGAACCCGGGCATTTTTTGGGATAGTGACGATTATCGACCACTTGCGGCCGGGATGCATACTCGGTGTGGGGAACTTGTTGATTAGTTTTGGGCTCAAATTTAGCCCCCTGACCTCTGCAGATAGATCCTTTCTCAGCACTTCAAGGTCGCCAAAACCGGAAAAATCATCCAAAACAGCCAAATCCACAATGTCGAAAAAGGAACGGAGGGGATCGTCCGCACCATAAGCACATTCGTTAGACCGCTCCTTCACTGCTCGGGCCTCCTCGAGCATGGATTCGGTGTATGAGGGTTACCCAGAAATCTCTATTACATCGAGCGGGCAGAGTCAGCGTTCCGAGAGGTCTCAGCCCTCATGTCCCCAACGATCTCCCGAACATGAGGAAGATCAGCCTCGATTGTCTCCCCCTTGGCCGATGCCTACTCTTTGGGGGAGGTCGGCCCATGGGCTACAAAATTATCATCTTCCTCGGGCTCGTCCCTGAGCTGAAAAAGTGAGTCCAAGTTCGGTGCTCAAGAACGGGAGTCATTCTTTGGCCTACGAGCCATCTCTTTTTGGGCTTCACCACATAGCTCGGGGAGCCTAAGATTATGGTCTTAGGCAAACGTACAAAAAGGAAAGAGAGCAAATGTGAATATGATGCAAAAAGGGAGCCTAATGTTATTGATTCGGGAGAAAGATTTTACCTTAAGAACGGTCCTCCCATCGACCCTTCGAGAGTTCGCGCAATGTGTGCTTGGAATAAGGCATGAATAAATGCCCTCGATCCACTACTTGAACTGAGGGATGGTGTTTGGGACTCGAACATTAGCTGCACCACCTCAAGTACCAGTGTGGAAAAGGAGATAAGCATAAAACTAACGTTTAAAGGAAATACAAGATGCATTCTGTAGCGCCCTCTTTTTTCCCTCCTCGCGGCGGGAGAATCGGTTTTATGACATTCTGGTATGGGACGACTCGTTCCTTTTGGGAATTGCGTTTTGCATTTGAAGAGTCGCCACTTAATGAGTTAAGGTGCATTAGGACACCAATAGAGGTTCAGCTCTAAACTGTTTGGATAACCAGAGATTGGGGTAAGGGCTTGAAATTATCCCAAAGGGAAGGTGTTAGGCACCCCTCAGGATCCACTAGTGTGGTTCCCGGCCAGACAGTTATTGTGAATTTAGCAAATAGACAAATATGGGCTCAAATATTAGGGGATTTAAACACATGAAAAGAAAGAACGATTGAAAGGAGAGTAAAAAAAAGTTTGCAAATAAAGGGAAGGGGTACTAGGTTTATTTATTATATAGATCACATCAATGCAATACTCGGTAGTCACTCCTCAAGAGAGGGGCTACACGTCATTTTAGCGGACCGGTCATCATATCCATATCTACCCTTTCCCACCCCGTTTAAGGTACTAAAGCGCGGATTGGTCTCGATTACTATTGCATGCTATTACCCGTCCCATTCCTATCAGTCCCGGAGGTACTTAGGAATACTATTCCTAAAGGGAAGGGGTATTAGGCCGATTGGTTTCAAATGATAAAAATCTAAGCCGACATACATAACACATACTACATGTTGAGGAAGCATATAAACAGGTACAGGCTCAAATACACCTCCTTGAACAAAAGCACATAACTAGCATGACTTACATATACTTTTAGGGTCTAATTGAAATACTAAAGACGAGGGGAGTTTGATTCAGAGCCAGATTCATTAGATACCTCAGATAAGAAGCCTAAATCAGGCCTGCCTGCTGGTTGGAGCAGTTACTAATTAATAGAGGTGAATCCAGTTTTATTGTTATTACTCTAAGGCCTGTCTAAGTGTTTAGACGGAGTCCTACAGACATGATATCTACTTAATTCAGAATGCGGTGAAACAGTAAAAACGAATTGTTTGAGATCCTATAGGCATGCTTGTTAAACCTCGTTAAGTAAGGTAATTAGATTGTTTAAAACTGATTCAAAATAGACTGATTTTAAAACGGACCAGTTTCAGATTCTGCAGGTGATGGTATCTACTATTGCTGATTTAAACCATATGAACATGATATCTAACATTGACTGTGAATGAAGCGGATCAGATTTATTTAAGAATCCCTATAGGAATGATTTCTATATGTTACTGATTCCAGCATTACGAATATGACACTTATTTTCAACCGTTTAGAACCTAAAACGTGATATCTAAGTGGCATGCAGAATTTAAATACGTCCTACAGGCAGGTTATCTAGGTGTGACATTGACTATGAAGAGATTGAGATAAACCCTATAGTCATGGTGTCTAAAAAGCAGAATTGAACACAATGAGTTTAAAACAATCCTATAGGCATGCTTTCTACCCTTGAGCATACATGATCACCCAACCCTTTTTACTAGCTAACCCCAAATGTTTATTTCAACTTATTACAAACCAAAAATACCGAATTACAAAAGAAAGAATGAAAGAAGAGCTACCACCATAGGAAAGCCTGATTTGACTTCCTATCTGAGATATGCAAGGAACCGTATCATTGCCAATGCCATTAATTTCAAATCCTTTTCTCAGACCTTGGTGTGTCAGAGTTCCTTTAGGGCCTCAATATGACCCCGGGCAGTGCTCACACCCAAGTTACACAACCAGAATAGAGATGAGTGCAGTGTGGAAATGCCAACCCTCATGTGTCCAAGTTCAGAGGGAGCTCATGGGTCTCAAGGCAAGGCTCACGTGAGAGGGGCAGAATTTAAGTCTAAGAAGGGAGTGAAAGTGCAGAAATAGAATTTTAAGAGTTGAGGGAATAAAAGAGAGGGAAAGGGTGATGGGAGACAGCTATTAACATTTCAGGGAATCAATAACTTCACACAAAGGGGGCAGGGGATTGGGAATCCACCGCAAGGAGCCTATACACTTGGGCATGGGTTAACTTTGGACATGCACGCAATAAGAAGTGCTGACATGCCTGTAAATCAACCAGAACACACAACAAATAAGGGAAACATGGAGGTTATGATCCTAGGAGGATCAAATTTGGGTCATGCACAGCAATTTCCAATACTGTCATGCCCCAAACCAACCACAAGTACTAAACACATTGGGGTAGGGACTTAGGATTCACAGGTCATAATACATTGATCCAGAACAAGAGAAATAAAATTACAACATGCTAAATAGGGTACTGGGCTAAACACAATCAGTAGGCAGACAAGAATGCAAGAAACAGTAAATAAGCATGTTGTTGTTGGTGCAGAAAACTTAATCAGAACATACCAGTAAAAAATACAAATGCAGAAAATAAGCAAGTTTCCCCACAGCCTAGCCTTGGCTTTCAACCGGCTAGGTAAGGCAGCAATATAGTAATAGCAGAGAAGAGAGAAAGCTTTAGTGTAGTGTGTATTTGAACTCAAGTGTTATGCCTTGTGTTCGTGTGTTGAAAGAAAAGAAGTACATGGTATTTATAGTTTTTGAAAACGAGTGAGAGAGAGGTAATAAGCCACAAACATGGAAACAATCATGATTCAGAATCAATTATACAAGCGATTCCCATTAATTAAGGGAGCACTTGTTTAACGGGTATTGACAGGTTTAAAACAAGGAAAGAAATCAATTTGTGAGCAGGCTGACAACTGCCATAAAAGCAGTAGTAAAACATTTAGCTAGCAATCGAGTCTAGGTACAGAGATACTCTAATTTTGGAAAGGATTCAGTAAGGCAAAACAGGAAAAGAAATCAGTTAACTTTAACGGGCAAGCGAAATCAAAATTTCACAAAGGAAAAGTTTGAAATTAGTCATAAGTTTGAAAATCAGTCAAAGAAGGAGAATCAGCATATAAATAGGGTGCATAAACATTATACATGCGAGGCCAAACCTGTTGGCAAAAGGAAATAGCATACAATAGTAGCACAAAAAGAAAATTCAATAGATAGCAACACGAAGCATGATAGTCAGTTGAATAAGCAGTAAAGAAACATAGAATACGAAGATCTCACAGTATCAGATGAGGAAAACCTCCTTTGAAAAATTAGGATTTCAAACATAATCAAGTTTTAGAGATGATAGAAACCCAGAATCAGAAAAATAACACAAAGGAGCAAGAGGTTTCGAAATAAAGAACTTCAAATCGAATCATGCACTTAAACTAACAGTCTCAGACTCAAAGCCATAGAGTTTTCAGCAATAGAAGAATTTTAAAGATGGATAAACAAACAAATCGGATAAAACTCAAGCAAACAAACATTCGCCTAATAAACAGTCAAAAGAAATTAGGGCAATAACATGCAAACTCAGGCAGCAGGATAACACGAGCAAACATAGCAACATATGTCAAAATCAGAGAAAAGTTTTGAAATAACTTAACAAGAAAACCCTAATCAGAAAAGAGAAAGAGTTTTGAAAGCAGAATTTTAAAGAGAATTTAAGAAAAAGCTTAGAAGTTCAGAGCAAACATAGATCTGAAACAGATTTAAAAGAATTAGAAAGGACCTTAGAGGTTAGGGTTTCAGAAGAACCCTAAATGAAGAGAAAGGCTTTGAAAACCATCGATCTAAGCATGAGAGCCAAGAGTCTGACTCGAATAGCCATGACTGGCCGGAGAAAAGGTAAGAGACGAACGGAGAATAGCCATCGAGCAAAGACTGGACAAAACCCTTTGTGATATGGTCATGAGACCACATAATCGGACACGTAGAAGCCATGGGAGGTGGATACAGGTCTCCGACGACCTTGGAAGCCATAGATTTGGGAGATATTAGGGTTGTAGTTTGATGGCGACGGCTAGGGTTTGAGAGGATTTGAGAGAGGATTGAGAGAGAAGGGGGGATTCGGGGGCGGCGGAGTTTGGAAAATGAAAAGGGCTTGGGGGGCTTTGGGTTTAATTAGAAAAGGAGGTCTGGTGTTGATCAACGGCCTAGATTGAACGGGTAGGTGGGGCGGCTTAGAGAATAGGGTTTGGGTCGGTTCAGATTGTAATTGGGTTGGGGTAATTGGGTTTAAATTGGAGGTCCAATTCAGACTGTAATTGAAATGCAATTGGGGCTAGATTTTAAATAGCCACTTTTCCCTTATTTATTTTATAAAAAATAGCAAATTAATTTCTGAAAACAAATTAAAAGCATTAAAAAGATTTATTATTTATACTTATCAATTTAAAAATATCGGGCTTAATTTTTATGAATATAACCACAATTAGATCTTAAAAGAGGCTAATATTACAATTGTATGCAATTTAGCTTAAAAATACTAAATAAATTTGTAAAAATATGCAAAAATTATCATAGATATGTTTTAGAATAAATATGAGAATCCAATAAATGAATCATCAAAAATAATAATTTTGGAAATTATTATTGGATTTTTAGGGATAAAATAGGGCAATAAATTGATTTAAAAATCTTTGGAATTTAAGGAAAAATAATAATACACTTAGACATACTTATATATGCATGCATATGCTATTTTGAATGTATTTTGCCTATTAAAGAAATACATAGGGTAAAATTGGGTATCAACAGCTGCCCCTCTTTACCCGGGAAAGATGAAAGAGTTGTCGGATAAAGATATGATGGCCAATTTTGACGAGCGAGACGGTTCGAAGAAGTTTAGGACGTGCCCTGGATTCTGAGCTGCCTACATATCTTTGGTCTTATAGGAATTAGGCCATATGTAGTTCCGAATCCGTTGGCGGAGTATGCCGATGGAGACTTCCCAAGAACGGACGCGATATTTCGGGCTGGTCGAGTGAGTGGCTTACTGGAATGGTTAGGGTTGATGTGGCTGCGGGCACTGGAGCGGGCTCCTACCGGGACGGCCGTTGGGTGTCAGTTTTACCTGCAAATAGAAACAATACAAGCGTATATTGTGCATAAAACTAGACATGCTGCAAGTTCCCGTTGGACCATGAATGCTTCCTTCGGACGGTTAGGATGGCGCCCTTAGGCCATGACGTCATGGTCCATGAAGTGTGTAATAAAGGATTCGCAGGCTATGAAATGATGTTCTCGGGCTATGAAAATGATGCCTTCGAACCATGATGCCTTTGAATAATGATATGCAAGAGATTGCAAGGGATCCTCAGGCCATGACATGGTGTTCTCGGGCTCTGAGGATGGTGCCTCCGAACGATGACGCCTTTGGATAAGTTGGCGATATTTCAACCCATAAAGGATGCAGTAGCATGTGGCAATCTTTCAGCCGTGCAAATATGGCGATCTTTCAGCCGTGCAAGTATGGCGATCTTTCAGTCGTGCAGATGTGGCAATCTTTCAGCCGTGCAAATGTGGTATGGGGCGATCTTTCAGCCATGCAAATGTGGCGATCTTTCAGCCATGCAAATGTGGCAATCTTTCAGCCGTGCAAGGTGGCGATCTTTCAGCCATGCAAGTGTGGCGATCTTTCAGCCATGCAAATGTGGTGATCTTTCTGCCATGCAAATGTGGTATGGGGCGATCTTTCAGCCATGCAAATGTGGCGATCTTTCATCCATGCAAACGTGGCGATCTTTCAGCCGTGCAAGGTGGCGATCTTTCAGCCATGCAAGTGTGGCGATCATTCATCCATGCAAATGTGGCGATCTTTCAGCCGTGCAAATGTGGTATGGGGCGATCTTTCAGCCATGCAAATGTGGTATGGGGCGATCTTTCAGCCATGCAAATGTAGTATGCGATCTTTCAGCCATGCAAATGTGGCGATCTTTCGGCCATGCAAATGAGGTATGGGGCGATCTTTCAGCCATGCAAATATGGTATGGGGCGATCTTTCAGCCATGCAAATGTGGTATGGGGCGATCTTTCAGCCATGCAAATGTAGTATGAGGCGATCTTTCAGCCATGCAAATGCAGTATGAGGCAGCGTTTAGTCTCGGAAGGTAGAATGGTAGCCTTATGCAATGTAGAAAATGCATATGGAGACAGCGTTTAGTCTCGGAAGGCAGAATGGTAGCCTTATGCAATGCAAAAGAAAAATGCAGATGGAGACAGCGTTTAGTCTCGGAAGGCATAATGGTAGCCTTATGCAGTGCAGATGCAGATAGAGGTAGAGTTCAACCTCGAAAGGCAGAATAGTAGCCTTATGCAATGCAGGTGCAGATAGGGGTAGAGATTAACCTCGGAAGGCAGAATAGTAGCCTTATGCAAGAAATAAAATGGCAAATGGTAATGGAGCTTTCTTAGCTGATAGCAGATTGCGATATTGTGACTGCTAGGGACATTGTTGTGCGTGGATAGCGAATGTGAATAAATGCAATGGTTCTGAGAGTTGTATTCCTAAACAATGTTCGTCTCGTGAGTGTACAGTATGTTTGATGATTTCGCAATCCAAGTGCCTGCATCCAAAGAAAAATTGTGAGTTTTGTAAATGGGAGGTTAGTTCGTATCCCTGCTGGCTTTGCTTGACCTGCTTGGCTTCGATCTGGTGAAACTGTATGTATCACTGGGGTAGCGCTGCTGAACAGAGCAGTTTTGATGATAGACATGCATGATTTGCTAAAAGTATAACATAAATGTATAATTAAAATAGTTTTTAGATGAACCGACGACTGTGACACGGTTCGAGACGTCGCGACCTCTCTTGCTACGGAATTTTGAGGGTCCTCCTCAAAATTCTGCCCCAGTTTGATGGGTTGATGCTTCTGACTGTTGCTCGTGCGGCGATCGCTGAAATTACTTCGGAATTTTGAGGGTCCTCCTCAAAATTCTGCCCCAGTTTCCAATTTCGGGGGAAATGAAAATTTTATTGAATTGTGACCGAACCCATAGGGCAGCCTACGTATTCCCTCTTAAACGGGAATCAGGTCAGGCGTAGTTCAATTTACATCATATAGGGAAAACATAAAGATTACACATAGTAACGCTTGACTGCATCTGAATTAATCGGCTTTGGCCAGATCTCTCCGTCCATTTCTACAAGTATGAGGGCTCCTCCTATCAGAACCCGGTGAACCATGTATGGACCTTGCCAGTTGGGAGATAATTTCCCTTTGGCTTCATCTTGATGCGGAAAAATTTTCTTTAATACCAGTTGTCCTGGTGAGAACTGTCTTGGCTTGACCCATTTGTTGAAGGCTCTGGACATTCTGTTTTGATAAAGTTGTCCATGACACACTGCGTTCATTATTTTCCCATCTATTAGAGCTAGCTGCTCATAACGACTTTTTACCCATTCTGCATCGTCGAGCTCGACCTCCTGTATGATCCTTAAGGAAGGAATTTCCACTTTGGCGGGAATGACGACTTCTGTACCATAAACCAGCATATAAGGTGTTGCCTCGGTCGATGTGCGAACCGTGGTGCGATACCCCAATAAAGCAAACGATAACTTCTCGTGCCACTACTTGTGCTTTTCTATCATTTTCCTCAATATTTTCTTGATATTCTTGTTGGCGGCTTCCATAGCTCCATTCATTTGAGGCTTGTAGGCTGTGGAATTATTGTGGCTGATTCTAAAAGTTTTGCACATTCCTTTCATTAGGTCACTGTTGAGATTGGAGCCATTATCAGTGATGATCGACTCTGGGATACCGAATCGGCAAACAATACGGTCGCGGACGAAGTCTGCCATGACCTTCTTAGTCACTGCCCTGTAGGATGCTGCTTCGACCCAATTGGTGAAATAATCGATGGCTACTAGGATAAACCTGTGTCCGTTTGAAGCAGTGGGCTCAATTGGACCAATAACATCCATTCCCCAAGCGGCGAATGGCCAAGGCGAGCTTGTTGCATTGAGCTCATTTGGCGGCACCTTTATCATGTCGGCATGAATCTGATAGCGGTGGCATTTCCGGACATACTGGATGCAATCTGTCTCCATCGCCATCCAAAAGTAACCATCCCGGAGTATCTTCTTTGCTAAAACAAAACCATTCATATGTGGACCACAGGTCCCAGCATGAATCTCCTCTAGCAGCTTGGATGCTTCCTTTGCGTCGACACACCTTAATAATCCCAAATCAGGAGTCCTCCTATAAGGATTCCTCCATTGTGAAAGAAATTGTTAGACAATGTCCGCAGCATACGCTTCTGGGTATGATTGGCAAGCTCCGGGTAATCTCCTTTCGCCAAATATTCCTTGATATCATGGAACCAAGGTTTTCCGTCTGCTTCCTCTTCAACACGGGCACAGTAAGCTAGCTGATTATGAATCTTCACCGATATGGGGTCAATGAAATTCTTATCGGGATGCTGTATCAGGATGACAGGGTAGCCAATGCATCGGCGAATTCATTCTGGATTCTGGGAACATGTCGAAATTCTGTCCTTGTGAACCTCTTTCTCAACTCCTGTACATGATGCATATACGAGAGTATCTTAGAGTTCTTGATTGCCCATTCCTCTCGTACCTGATGTATGAGTAAATCTGAATCTCTGATTATTAGCAGCTCTTGAATGTTCATGTCAACGGCCATTTTGAGCCGTAAGATGCAGGCTTCGTACTCGGCCATATTGTTAGTGCAGGGGAACCTGAGCTTGGCGGACACTGGATAATGCTGACCGATTTCTGATGCCAAGACTGCTCTTACGCCAACTCCTTTGAAGTTTGCTGCTCCATCGAAAAACATTCTCCAACCATCATAGGATTCGGCAATATCTTCTCCTACGAATGATACTTCTTCATCAGGAAAATACATTTTCAGGGGTTCGTATTCTCCATCCACGGGATTCTCAGCGAGGTGATCTGCTAGGGCATGTCCCTTGACCGCTTTCTGAGTTACGTAGACAATGTCAAACTCACTTAACAGGATTTTCCACTTGGCTAGCTTGCCGGTGGACATGGGCTTCTGAAAGATGTATTTTAAAGGATCCATCCTTGATATGAGATACGTAGTATACGCACAGAAATAATGCCTTAGCTTCTGAGCGACCCAAGTCAAAGCACAACAGGTGCATTCTAAAAGAGAATACCGGGCCTCATATGGAGTGAACTTCTTGCCGAGATAATAGATGGCATGTTCCTTCCTTCCTGTTTCGTCATGTTGCCCCAGAACGCAACCGAAAGCTCCGTCCAACACCGCAAGGTAGAGTAATAAGGGTCTACCTGGCTCAGGCGGGACCAAGACTGGTGGTGTTGACAAGTACTCCTTGATTCTGTCAAAGGCCTTTTGACAGTCGTCGGTCCATTTGGTAGCGGCATCCTTCTTCGGCATCTTAAAGATTGGCTCGCAGATGACTGTGGACTGTGCTATGAACCGGCTGATGTAGTTGAGTCTTCCGAAGAAACCCATCACGTCCTTCTTGTTCTTTGGCGGTGGTAGTTCTTGAATGGATTTGACTTTTGATGGATCTAGTTCTATCCCTCGGCGGCTCACGATAAACCCAAGCAGCTTCCCAGCAGGAACCCCAAATGCACACTTTGCGGGGTTTAGTTTTAGGTTGTACCTCCGCAATCTGTCGAAAAACTTCCTCAGATCTCTTATGTGGTCAGTGGCCTTCTTGGATTTGATGATAACGTCATCCACATATACCTCTATCTCCTTGTGTATCATGTCGTGAAAGATGGTAGTCATGGCCCTCATAAAGGTGGCCCATGCATTCTTTAGGCCGAACGGCATCATTTTGTAACAATACATCCCCCATGGCGTGATGAAAGCCTTTTTCTCAGCATCTTCTTCATCCATCCAGATCTGGTGGTAGCCGGCGAAACAATCCATGAATGATTGCAGCTCATGCTTGGAGCAATTGTCAATCAAGATGTGTATATTTGGCAAGGGGAAGTCGTCTTTCGGATTGGCCCGGTTGACATCCCAGTAGTCAACACAGACTCTAACCTTCCCGTCCTTCTTTGGCACTAGTACAATGTTGGCTAACAATGTCCGGTACTCAACTACCCTGAGAACTTTAGCTTTGACTTGTTTAGTGACTTCTTCCTTGATTTTCAAACTTATGTCAGGTTTGAACTTCCTGAGCTTCTGCTTTACCGGCGGACATGCCGGATCAGTCGGCAATTTATGGGCCACAATAGACGTACTTAGACCAGTCATATCGTCATATGACCAGGCGAATATGTCCTCATATTGTCTCAGAAATTCTGTGTATTCCTTCTTTTCTGATGCTGACAAATGAACGCTGATTCGTGTTTCCTTGACATTCTCTGCATCTCCAAACTAACAATTTCTGTTTCGTCCAGGTTGGACTTTGGTCTGTTCTCAGAGTTCTCTACTTCTTTGACGATTTCCTCTGGTATATCATCTTCCTCTGAATCAATGTCCGTTTGTTGCGTTGTCTCATTGCATGTCACAGTCATTGGTTCATCAAGATAATTAATAGTAATGCTGTATAAATGAAGCAAATAAGAGAAAAATAATAATAAGTGTCGATTCATAAGAAAAGTTGAAATGCTTTTGATAAATTTCATAATTGTTTTGAGCTTTGAAGATCTTATTGCGAGAACAAAAATGCTAAAAGAAAATCGTCTAGTAAAAAAAACAGTGCATGATGCTTGCTTAGCCTTGCTACCCCGAGGCTCGCCGGGCTCTGGTTGTTCTGATAGACCAGTTATTGAGGCGCGCTCCTCTGCTCACGGCCTGTATGGAAGGGCTTTCCTCCCCCTCCTCCTCACGAATAACAAAGCAATCCATATTATTGTCTTCTAAAAACAAATTTTTCACTGTTGCGAGCGCCTCTTCTTCGTCCGTCCCATAGACGACGTCAGCCTGCTTAAAAGTCTGCTTTAAGTGCGGTATTGGTTGCTCCAGTGGGTAGTAAGGACCACACCATGGCGGCGACCAGTTGTTGAACTCTTCCCAAGTGTATTCGTATCCCAGACCGAAGGTAGTGCCGTGCTTCTTGAGCTTTATGGGTTTAGAAATCCCCTGGAGGTTCTTGCCAAGCCCCTTGCGAGGTTCGTACCCACTCCTTCAATATACTCTCAATCTTGTTGTCCCACCATTTATCTTTGTCAACAGCATTGACTCGCTCGATGTGGTGGTAGGTTTCCCCACCTAACTTCCTTCTTCCCCCTATTGCCCTAATGGTCTGATGACTGTATATAGGATTGCTGCCGTCACCGTGAATGATCACTTCCTGGTGATTCCATTCAAATTTCACGGCCTGATGCAGCATCGAAGCCACAACCCCCGCAGAATGAATCCCGGGCGTCCTAATAGCAGGTTGTAGGATGCGGGCACATCTATTACTTGGAACTCAACATCGAACCAAGTTGGTCCCATCTGAAGACACATGCTTATTTCA
>NW_017679779.1:15129-15682 GCF_001879085.1 Nicotiana attenuata | reverse complement strand
ATATTGAATATATTCGAGAGGTGAATTACCCCGATTGGCTAGCTAATGTAGTAGTACCTAAAAAATATAATAAATTTAGAATATGTGTAGATTATAAAGAATTCGTAATAAGCCATGCCCTAACTAACTCTTTTCCTATTGCCAAACCAATTGTTTCAAATAGATCAATGCTACAGCTGGACATGAGTTAATGAGCTTTCTTGATGCGTATTCCGGGTATAACCAAATTAGGATGCACCCATAAGATCAAGAAAAAACAATAGCTTATCACAAATTTGGGTCACATACTGCTATAATGTGATGTCTTTCGGCTTAAAAACGTACGGAGCCACTTACCAGAGGCTCGTTAATAAAATGTTTGAACAACAAGTTGGTAAAAAAATAGTGGTAATATATTGATGATATGTTGGTCAAGCCTTTTAATGCAGGAGATCATTTGAATCATCCCAAAGAAACATTTGACATTCTGAGAAAATATAACGTAAAGGGACTCAATCCGGAGAAATGCACCTTCCGAGTTGGTTTCGGATCTCAAAGAGGAATCAAAGTAAAC
>NW_017679779.1:9538-11301 GCF_001879085.1 Nicotiana attenuata | reverse complement strand
AATCCCAAATCGAGGAAAATTTCGACTTCCCAGTTGGAGTCTGCGAACCAGAAATTCTGAATAAGGAATTCTGTTGACCCGAGGGAAGGTGTTAGGCACCTCCGGATCCCGTGGTTCTAGCACGGTCGCTTAAATTATTATAATTGGCTAAAAATCTGATTTTAATACATGTTTTAACTTATGTGCCTTTTATTAGTAACCTGCTTTTGTTTTTTATATTTTAATAAGAATTGCAACGTCGTGAAAATGTATCTCGAACCACGTCGCACCAGTACGCCCGTGATTTTTGGCACATTTCAACTTCGTTGAGATTTGGATTTGGGTCACATAAATGCGCACCCGAGTGTAGGAAGGTACATTATTAAAATAACGCGCCTAAAAGCAACTACGCGTTGTTAACTTTGCGAGAGCCATGAAAAATTCAACTAATGGCGCACCTCGATTTCTAAAGAGTTAAAATTAATTAAGTGAGGGTCATGAGTTTTGGCATTTTATTGTGGGGAACATATTATTAAAAGGAAGGATGGGCCAGCTATGTCATGGGCCTAGCCGATTAGAACCTATTTAGCCTAAAATCTGGCGCTTTTATGTAACCCCAACACATGACTCATATGTAATTCTTGAAGATGAACTTCAACGACCCCATTTATTTATAAAAAAAATCAACTCAATTAGAAACTATCACATGTTTCCAAGATTATTTCTTATGCTTGAAGTCTAAATCATCCAATTAAAACTTACTGGATATTTTAACTATTTGCTAAGCTAATTCCAAATGAAGTAAACAAGTCAAAGGAAAACAACTAACTACTAACTAAAATAAAGCATTTGAAAGCAGCACATTAAATGGCTAAACAAAATCAAGAACGATGGCACATATAGCTAAACAAATCGAGAACAATGGCACATATAATTAAAGACAAATAAATAATAAAAAAAAGGAGCATGGATTTATCAGAAGAAAGTGTACAGGGATGGACCTTTTAACAAGCTTTTCTTTTTCTACTTCTGGCCTTTTGAACTCAAACGAGGACCTACGAACGAGACCTCGACAAACCGGAAAAAACTCGAGCTAAACCCCAAAAATGAGATCAATGGACGGAATACAAAGCTGCTGTGTTTTTGCTATTTTTAGCTGGATTTCGGACTGAAATAGTGATGTTTTGGAGCTGTTCGACCGGAATTTTTGGTGGTGAAGGAAGTTGGTTTACTGCTGGTTTTAATGGGGTTCGGAAGTGGCGTCGCCGGTGGTTGGTTTCCGGTGAGGTTCTTGGGAGATGAAGAAGATTAGAGTGTAGTCCACAAATCTGTTTGAACCGCTGATCCTTATTTGTTAGGTGGCTATTTTCAGGCGTTGGCCTTTGTCAAAATGATGGAAATGGCTGATTCGTAAGGTTTTAGGTGTGGGGTTCGGACTGTTCTTGAGCGTTCTTGGGAGCTGGATTTTAATGGAAGACAAAGGACATTTCTTGTGCTGATCTTCTTTTTTTTTTTTTTTTTTTGTCCTCCTTTGTGTTTGTGGTACAGGTAGTATTATATAGGGTAGGGATTAGGTTAGGGGTATGGGCCTAGGAACTATGGGCTAGGAATTTTGGGCCAAAAACTAAAAAATGGACTATAAGATTTATAAAAACGGAATAAACCAACCTAAAACTGATTCTTTCTTCTAAAATTATGTACAATTATAATATAAAAATATAAAACTAATTTTAATTAAGCTAAAACTATAAAACATAAAACATTTTTTTTTTAGTGTTTTCTAA
>NW_017679779.1:0-5975 GCF_001879085.1 Nicotiana attenuata | reverse complement strand
TTTTCTTTTTCTTTTTCTTTTCTTTTCGTACTTTCGGGTTCCAAAGAGGGTAACCAAAGAAGGGTAACCGGCTCAAATGGGTTTACGAAGGGTTGATAGTGTTTGGATAGCGAGAAGGAAAGCCTTCGTCAGCTCAATTGCACAAAAACCAACACCGCAGAGAACCTAGACATAGTACCTTTTACTGCATCTGCATTCACAGCTGTTTCGGGATCATTTCCTTTGATATCTTCCAAATACAATGCTCCTTTCGGCAATATTTTCCGGATGATGTATGGACCCTTCCAATTAGGAGCGAATTTCCCTTTTGCTTCCTGGTGATGAGGGAGAATGCGTCTTAACACGAGTTGTCTCACTTCAAAATTCCTGGAAGGCACCTTCTTGTTGTAAGCGCGGGCCATTCTTTGTTGGTACAACTGCCCGGATGTGCCCTGAGTACAGCACACTCTTTTGTTGTAATGTATGGACCTTTCCAAACCGCGAACCAATTTTCCTTCAATTGTTCCAATTCTTTGTTTTATTTCCTCAAGGTCACCTTCTTTGCATTTCGACTCTTGATTCATGATCTCGAAATCTGACAGCGTTTTGGGGTCTAGGCATGAAGTCCGCAAGCATGTCATGTTATTTAAAGCTGCATTATTAGAACTAAAAAGAAGAAATGAAGGGAAAAATAGCAAAAATCAGAAAGAAAAATGAACGATGAAATATTGATTTCATTTTTGGAATTTTGAAGATAACAGGGTTCACATTCAGGAATTTTAAAGACAAGCAATTACAGAAGACATCCGAGTTACACCCTGAAATAACTCGGGATGCAGAAAAAGTGGCAGGGCTAGTTTACTGGGACTCCCGCCTGATCAGGAATGGCGTAGCCTTCCAGTTCTGGAGTTTAGCATCTGGTCCCATGTAGAGCACCTCAGCGGCGCTAGTATCTTCTCCCGGCTGGACCATGTGGGTTTCGTAGAGCATTTTCCTTATTGCCCCACGTATTTCCTCACTTTCTTCAGCCATGAAAACCTCATCATCTTCCTCTTTACCGTATTTAGGCTTGACAAAAGTTTCATACAAATGTACCACCTCATAATTAGCCATTTGCATTTTTTGGAAGAACACTTCTGCTTCCTCAGCACTCACAAGCTTCTTAGGCGGGAAACGCCTTCTGGTGGCATTGTTTATCTCCTCTACATTTGAATATTTCTCAACAGGGGGGTTTTCTAACAGCTCTCCCAAGATCTCTTTTCCCTTGTACGTAACCACCGTCTATGATAATTCCATGGTACCGCAGCAGGGTTCGTCATAGGCTTCTGTGGTACGCGTCCAATAACCACTGGCTCATTCAGCCGAGATGGTTTAATTGTCCCCCGTACCACATAGGCTTGCTTGGGTATGTACATTTGTGTTCCTTTCTTCAAATCAGCTTTCTTTTCTGGTTCTGACTTGGTGATTTTGCTCTTCTTTTCCCCTTTCTCTTGCTTCGGGGCCACCTCGGGCTTTCCTTCTGCATCGGCGATAGCAACTATAGCTTTTAAGGCTGGATCAAATTCTCTGTCCTCACAGATCATCTCGATTACTGGCCCGTTGTTGTGAGCGGGCAGCGGATTATTGGTCACATTTGGGACATCCTCATCCCTCAACACAATTTTCCCTTGATCTATTAAGTTCTCCACCGCTTGTTTCAGAGTCCAACAGTCATTTGTATGATGGCCCTCTGCCCCTGAATGGTATGCACACCTGACACCAGCTCTGTAGGCAGGCGATGCCGGGTTTTGTCTGTTCTGAGGAACCGGCTGCAGTAGACCCATTTGGACAAGTTTCGGGAATAGACTGGAGTAAGATTCACCAATTGGGGTAAAGTTTGGTCTCCTAGGTGGTTCCCGAGGTCGGAAGTTATCTTGTGGAGGCCGGGCGAAAGGTTGAGCATTCATGACCGCATAAGTTGGGGGAGCATAGGCCATATCAGGATGAGGATAGTAGTGCTGAGGGGTTCTTTCAGAGAACACAGGTCTCGGAGCCCGATATCTTCTTCCCCCTGATGCTACCATAACTTTTTCCTCTTTCATTTTTCCTTTGGCCATCCCTCCAGACCCGCCTTGGATGGCTTGGGAGGTTGCTCTGATGGCCGATTAACTCAGAATCCGGCCCGTTTTCAAGCCATTCTCCACCATTTCTCCGATCTTGATTGCCTCTGCAAAAGGTTTGCCCATGGCCGACATCATGTTTTGGAAGTAATCTGCTTCCTGAGCCTGGAGGAAGGCGGTGACCATTTCTACCTCGTCCATGGGAGGTTTCACCCTTGATGCCTGTTCGCGCCACTTAATAGCATATTCTCTGAAACTTTCCGAGGGTTTCTTCTTCGAATTGGCCAGGGAGTTCCTGTCTGGCGCAATGTCGATGTTGTATTGAAACTGCCTTACAAAATCTCTGGCTAGATCGTCCCAAATGTGCCATCGTGAGACATCCTGGTCCATATACCATTCTGAGGCAATGCCTACTAAGCTTTCTCCAAAGTAAGCCATCAACAACTCTTCTTTTCCGCCGGCCCCGCGCAGCTGGTTGCAATATCTTTTGAGGTGGGCAATAGGATCGCCATGCCCGTCATACTTTCCGAACTTTGGCGTTTTAAATCCCATGGGCAGGTGCACGTGAGGGAACATGCACAAATCAGTATAAGAAACATTTTTCTGCCCGCTTAAGCCTTGCATATTCTTCAAGCTCTGCTCAAGGCTCCTCATTCTTTTCGCCATCTCATCTTGTTCAGGAGCTTTGGGAGTTTTATCCTGCCCCGGTGTAAGCTCAAATGGTGGTGGCTGAGAGTAATTATATGTGGGATATTGAGGAGGGTCCACTGGAAAGACAGGATTTTGGAAGGTGAAAGCTTAGGGATCAAAGGCAGGCCTTGGCAGTGAAGGTTGTGTTGTAGCAGAGCATGGTGGAGCAGTGAAGATGTTAGGAGCTGCTCCTGCTGGGAACACCTGGGGGCGGACCTCAGAAGGTGTTCCGACGAAATGAGCGGTCATGGTAGGCTGTCCCAAAGGAGTATGAGGGTGGCTGATAGGGATATTGGAGGTACCCCCAGATCTAGGGAATAGTTCAGGAAATCCAGGGATGGCGCTTGGAAGCTCCCTTCCATTGGTCCAGGCGTCCCACATTTCCATGAGTCGGAGACGTAGTATCCGGTTCTCTTCAGCTGTGCCAGACTCAGATGCCGGGATCCCCGAGATGGGGCTGTCCTCAGAGATGGGAACTGCGGGCAAAGTCATTTCTGTAGACATTTCCACACTTCCTTTCGATCTGGTAAAGTATTGATGCGATGTCAGCTTACCACAGCCAACCACCGTTTCTAAAAGCTAAGCTGGGATTGACAGCAACACACGGTTAGTTTGAGACAAGTAACAGATAGGTAATCGCACATTGGGGTGTGATGCACCTATATAGTTAAACGGATGTCTACATGTTTGCACTGGTTGCATGCGTCATCCCGGCTTTTCTTTTCTATTTTCTCTTCTTTTGATTTCCACTCTTTGTTTTTCTTGCTTTTCTTTCTCTTTTTGTTTTTCTCTCATTTTTCCTTTCCCTCTGTTTTTCATTTTCTGCTTTTCCTTTTGCCATGGTCTTTTTCTCGATTCCTTATTTTCCCTTTTTGCATTTCTTTTCCTCTCTTGTTTTTCTTTTATTTCCTTCCCTCGTATTTTTTTTTAGGGTTACGGTCGAATCCTAAGGAGATTGCCTACGTATCATGACCCCGCATGAATCAGACCAAGCGTAGTTCTTGCAAATAAGGTAAATAAACTAACTCTTTTTCTTGAATTTTTGAAAGAAATGCTTTAGAAGGAAAAAAGGGAAATATTTTGATTTTGATTTTTGATTTTGATTTTGCTTTTTATTTTTGAAAGAAAGACTTCTAAACATTTCTTTTCTTTTTATTGGAACTTTGGGAATTTTTAGAAATAAAAATATTTTCAAAAATATTTTCGGACTCAATTTTTCAAAATTTGTATTTTTCTTTATTTTTTATCTACGAAAGAAATACAGTTAAGGAGTATTTTAATGACTTATTCTGACCTAAAAGGAAAAAGTGGCTATTTTTTGCAAACTTTTCTTTATCTAGAAAAACAAGGACTTGGTTTTGCAGATACGGCCTTTCAGCACTTCTGGGAGGAAGATTTAAGGTTGTGCCCGCAAACTATTTAAAAATGACTCAAGGTGGCTATTCTTGCAAATACAGCCTTCCGGCGCCCTCTTGGGGACATTCGGCTTATTTTAGACAAGAATGGCATCACCCGACTTATTTATGACAAGAACTAAAATTTTTGTATTTTTGGCTATTTTTTGCAAAGGGGCGGTTAGACCCGATGAGGGGTGCCTACGTATCTCACATCCGGTGAGAATCAAACCAGCGTAGTTCGGGCAAATAAAACTAACTATTTTCGAAAACTAAACTCTTTTTTTTTGGCAAATTCACTATTTCTGAAAGCAAGACTCTTTTTATATTTTCTTTTTAGTGGCAAATAAAACAAACTAATTTGAAAATAAAACTTTTTTTTTCTTTTTTTTCTCATTGGCAAACAAAACAAACTAAAAAAACAACTATTTTTCTTCTTTTCTTTCATTTTCTCAAAAATCCGGCAGCATTTCGGCACTACTTGGACATTGGTTTTTCTAATATAGGTAATTAACTCTCCACACTACTATTTTCTCTTTTTTCTCTCTTTTTCAATATTGCCCAGATATTCAAAGCCGGTCAGCATGCGAGTCCAAAACAGATAAATGCACAAATAGGATGCATCAGGATGGTCCATTATTCCGGGTACACCTGTCCTAGACGGACCCAACCCCTGTGTTGAGTCCCCTAAGTCAAAATGCACGTGATGCACATAAACGTTCCTACTAGGGACCGGCATGGAGTCGAGTTATTCTAAGTTCAAAATCTGGGTATAGGTTCTAGACTGTGTACCCGAGCGGACAACTCGGGTCGAGGAGGGGGCTACGTACCGGGGACCCGCGGGATCGTACGGCTTAGTAACTTGTCCGGCCTCTTTCTTATTTCAAGGTATGACACTAACAGAACAGGGATTCTCAGCCAGTAAGCACATCCCCAGAGGTGAGAAGAGAAGGGTTTTGGCACAGTTTATATACAATTCAGATAATATCAAAGCGGTGAAAAGCAACATTTTGCACACTTAGCATGAAACATGTAGAAAAATCAGATAAAGCCAAATATAACAATTATTCTAAGCTCGAATTCTTAAACCTTGAATCGAAATTCTGGGTTTAGTTCCCCAGCAGAGTCGCCAGAGATGTCACACCTCCTTTTTTACACACCTACCCCCGAAGGATAAATGTATAAGGGAGTTTTTCCATTTAAAGTGACATTATTGGAAATTGGATTATTTATTTATTTTTTAGAGTCGCCACTTGGGATAGGATTGGCTTTTGGTGTCCCAAGTCACCGGTTTAACTTTGAATCCCAAATCGAGGAAAATTTCGACTTCCCAGTTGGAGTCTGCGAACCAGAAATTCTGAATAAGGAATTCTGTTGACCCGAGGGAAGGTGTTAGGCACCTCCGGATCCCGTGGTTCTAGCACGGTCGCTTAAATTATTATAATTGGCTAAAAATCTGATTTTAATACATGTTTTAACTTATGTGCCTTTTATTAGTAACCTGCTTTTGTTTTTTATATTTTAATAAGAATTGCAACGTCGTGAAAATGTATCTCGAACCACGTCGCACCAGTACGCCCGTGATTTTTGGCACATTTCAACTTCGTTGAGATTTGGATTTGGGTCACATAAATGCGCACCCGAGTGTAGGAAGGTACATTATTAAAATAACGCGCCTAAAAGCAACTACGCGTTGTTAACTTTGCGAGGGCCATGAAAAATTCAACTAATGGCGCACCTCGATTTCTAAAGAGTTAAAATTAATTAAGTGAGGGTCATGAGTTTTGGCATTTTATTGTGGGGAACATATTAT
>NW_017679778.1:14904-15685 GCF_001879085.1 Nicotiana attenuata | reverse complement strand
TGGGTGTTCATAATTTATGACTTTTACCAATTCCGAGACGTGGGCCTAGGGAGGATTTTTGGGTGTTTTTCTATTTTCTTGCCTTAACTTTTATTTCATTAGCTGAATTAGTTGCTTGTAGCTATATTTACGTTATGTAATTGATTTGATTAGATTCGGGCCACTCGGAGTTGGATACTCGTGGCAAAAGCGTGATTTCAGATTGATTTGAGCTTGGTTCGAGGTAAGTAGCTTGCCTAACCTTGTTTGGGAGAATTCCCCCTTAGGATTTGGTATTGTTTGATATATGAGCGTCGTGTACGTGAGGTGACTAGTACGTATACTAGCTTACTAGCTTATGTAATTATCCTGTTTAGTTTAGAAAAGCATGCCTACGTGCTATATTATTTTTTCTTAAATTGATCTATACTAGCTTATGTAATTATCCCGTTTAGTTTAGAAAAGCATGCCTACGTGCCTTGGCTGCCTATCTAAACTCTGTGTAGCAATTTACGTTTGGGACTACAGAACGGTATTCTGGTAGATTCCCCTGCACCTTTACGTTAGGGACTACGGGACTGTATCCCGATAGATCCCCTATTGTTATCTCTGTGTTTGAGCGTTGTTCTTCTAAAGGTTTCAATTTAGCATTAGGAGAACAAAATCGCACGACAGGAAAGAATAGATGTGAAGTTTTTCCAACTCTATAGCCTCTGAGGGATAAATACAGACGTCTCCGTACCGATCCCTCAGACTCTACTAAGCTCGTCTGTGAATTGCGAGACCTATGTAACCTAGAGCT
>NW_017679778.1:0-12996 GCF_001879085.1 Nicotiana attenuata | reverse complement strand
GGTCGGGGTGGTAGAGGTCGTCCTAAAGAGGGAGGCCAGGCTAGATACTATGCCTTTCCTGCTCGTACAGAGGCTGTTTCTTCCGACTCTATCATTATAGGTATTATTTCGGTCTGCCATAGAGATGCATCGGTTCTATTCGATCCAGGCTCCACTTATTCCTATGTGTCTTCTTATTTCGCCCCGCATGTGGGCGTATATCGGGATTCTTTGAGTTCCCTTGTTTATATCTCTACTCCTGTGAGAGATTCTCTTGTTATGGACCATGTATATTGGTCGTGTTTGATTGCTCTTAGTGGTTTTGAGACCAGAGCCGATTTATTATTGCTCAACATGGTAGATTTTGATGTTATCTTGGTCATGGAGTGGTTGTCGCCCCATTACCACGATTAGAGTCGAGGGGTACTTTTGATTACACTTCTAGTAGAGTTATTTCATTTCTTAAAGCTCAGCAAATGGTTGAGAAGGGGTGCGACGCGCATCTAGCTTATGTGAGAGATGTCAGTATTGATACCCCTACAGTTGATTCAGTCCCAGTAGTGAGGGATTTCCCTGATGTGTTTCCAGCTAATCTTCTGGGCATGGCTCCCGATAGAGATATTGATTTTGGCATTGATTGGTTTTCGGGCACTCAGCCCATCTCTATTCCTCCATATCGTATTGCCCCTCCCGAGTTGAAGGATCAGTTGCAGGAAATTATTGATAAGGGCTTTATTCGGCCCAGTGTGTCACCTTGGGGTGCTCCTGTCTTGTTTGTGAAGAAAAAGGATGGTTCTATGCGTATGTTCATTGATTATCGCCAGTTGAACAAAGTTACAGTGAAGAACCGGTATACTTTGCCTCGTATTGATGACCTGTTTGATCAGTTACAGGGTGACCGACTGTTTTCCAAGATTGATTTGCGTTCAAGTTATCATCAGTTGAAGATTCGGGAGCCAGATATCCCAAACACTACTTTCAGGACTGGGTACGGTCATTACGAGTTCCTTGTTATTTCATTTGGGTTGACCAACGGCCCAGCAACATTTATGTATTTGATGCATAGTGTATTCCAGCCATATCTTGACTCGTTCATCATTGTCTTTATTGATGACATTCTGGTGTACTCCCGAAGTCGAGAAGATCAAGAGCAGCACGTGAGGACGGTGCTTTAGAGCTTGAAAGAAAAGAAATTATATGCAAATTTCTCAAAATGTGAGTTCTGGTTGGATTCCGTGGCATTTTTTTGGGTCACGTAGTGTCAAGTGAAGGGATCAAGGTGGATCTGAAGAAGGTGGAGGCAGTGCAGAGTTGGCCGAGACCATCCTCAGCTACAGAGATTCGGAGTTTTCTTGGTTTGGCGGGTTATTACCGTCGATTTGTTGAGGGATTCTCATCTATTGCAGCACCTATGACCAGGTTGACCCAGAAGGGTGCACCGTTCAAGGTGGACGGAGGAGTGTGAGGATAGCTTTCAGAAGCTCAAGACAGCTTTGACTACAGCCCTAGTATTGATATTGCCTACAGGTTTGGGGTCTTATACAGTCTACTGTGATGCGTCGCGAGTTGGCCTCGGTGCGGCAGTGATGCAGGACCGTAGGGTGATTGCCTACGCGTCTAGACAGCTGAAGGTGCATGAAAAAAACAATCCTTTCCATGACCTTGAGTTAGCTACTATTGTTCATGCCTTAAAGATTTTGAGGCACTATTTGTACGGTGTTCCTTCTGAGATCTATACTGATCACCGGAGTTTGCAGCATATGTTCAAGCAGAAGGATCTTAATTTACGTTAGAGGAGGTGGTTAGGGCTGCTTTAGGACTATGATATCACTATTTTGTACCACCCGGGGAAGGCCAATCTGGTGGCCAATGCTTTGAGTCGCCGGGCAGAGAGCTTGGCTTATCTACCAGCAGCAGAGAGGCCCATGGTATTGGATGTTCAGGCCTTATCTAGTCAGTTTGTGAGATTGGATATTTTAGAGCCTAGCCGAGTATTGGCTTGTGTGGTCTCCCCATTTTCGCTTTATGATCGTATCAGGGAGCATCCGTATGATGACCCCTATCTACTTGTCCTTAAGGACACGGTTTAGCATGGTGATGCTAAGGAGGTTACTATTGGGGACGATGGTGCATGGAGGATGCAGGGCAGGCTATGTGTGCCTAATGTGGATGGTTTGCGTGAGTTGATTCTTCAGGAGGCTCATATCTCGCGGTACTCTATTCATCCGGGTCAGCGAAGATGTATCAGGACTTGAGACAACGTTATTGGTGGCGTAGGATGAAGAAGGACATAGTGGAGTATGTTACTCGGTATCTAAATGGTCTAGCAGGTTAGGTGTTGATACCCAATTTTTCCCCAATATTTCAAAATTATGCCTGGGCATCAATTAGTATTTTTTATACGATTTCTGCATTTTTTAAAAATATTTTAACTAATTTCACCCAGCATTTATTTTATAAAACAATCATTAAATTGCATCGCAAAATAGTTTTAATAATTTTTGTGGCTTAATTTTCACTTGTATCCGTATTATGTTTCAATTATTGCACAAATAGCCACATCTGTATTTTTAAGATAGAATTGCAATTACTTTGCAATTGTAGCCTACGCTTGTATTATTACATTATTTTACCGGAAAATATCCTTTTATATTTTTTAAATATTAATGTAATTACTTTATAACATTCCCATGCATTAAAATCATTTTATATAATTTTATTAACTAATTTAAAATTGTTTTAGCAATTAGTTCTGTATTTAACAAATAGCCCCTTTTCATTTAAAACTTAACCTATCAACTAGCCCAATTTTAACCCTTTTGAACCAGCCCAGAAACCTCAAGCCCAATACCTATCTGCCCCGACCCAATACCCGGCCAAATCTTGGCCGTTGATCGTTTCGATCAACGGTCCAGGTTTTCCCCTTCCTAAACTAACCTAAGTAACCCCTTCCCCAAACCCCTCTAACCTAATTCATTTTACACCTTACACCGCCATCACCTAATCCTCTCTGCTCTCAAACGCTCTCAACCTAAACCCTAAATCTCCAAACGTCGTCACTCATCAATGGCCATCTCCGATGACCTCTCACCACCTCTCAAGCCTCCGATGGCCTCCCTCACATCATTCTTGCCATCTCTAGGGCCCTCAAGGGACCAGGGCTAGTTGACTTGCATCTATGACTCCTCTCTCTCCTGTTTCAGGCCATTCCGGTGGGATTCCGAGTGAGATCGCCCTATATTAGCTACGATCTATGGCTTTCTAAGCAGGTTTCTTCATCTCTGTATGGTTCTCTTCGAAACCCTAATTTCTTTTCTAAACCTCTTAGATATGTACAGATCTAAGATGATTTGGGTTTGTTTCATGTGAGTTTTACAATAACCTTAAGATTCTTTACAAGAACCGTATGATTTTCTACTAATTTTCATCTTTTCCTAAAACTAGGGTTTCCGAAATTTCTTTTTAAAAATTGTTTAATGATTTTCTGTGTTTAATCTTCTGCTTCTCATATATTTTGACCGATTTTTATGAGCCTGCTACAACCTTAGCCTGTTTGTACTGAGAAACCCTAATTTTTGCGGTTCTTTGTTTCGTTTCTGGATATTGGTACATTTGATTGTGTTCTTGCTTTGGGTTCTTGTGATTTCTCATGATTTTCTTGTCCTAATATGCTTCTACTGAATTGCTTAGTTCATCGCTTCCATTGATTTTATATGCTTGATCTTTCTTATTGAATCCGCGTCGTTTAACTACGTGTTTTGTTAAAGCTATGTGAAATCCTGACTATTCATGTTCTACCTTATTTTATATGCTAAGCATGCTGCCTCTTTTATGACTTTCTGAACCCTTGATTACTCTGAATCCCTTATTTCCTGGTTTAGTTTGAACACCTTCCATTTAACTCTTGATTCTTACCTCTCTATTCGATTTGACTGGAGTGCTTGCCTTAATTAATTTCTCCCTACCTTGTTTGTATTCCGCTTATTATTGTTGATTTGTTTCCTTAATTAAACTGTTGTTCATTTACTCCTACTTACCTATTCTATACCTAAACTTTACTTGATTCTTTTCCTTAAATACTTCGCATGTTTTACCGTTGATTTAATTGTCCCTTGATTAAGGGAAAGACTTTGCTGATTTACGTGTGACTTCCCTGATTTACTACTTAATTGATCTCTTACCTTATGTGCCAAGCTTTTGATTACTATATAAACCCCCCTTATTTTAAGTTCAAGACAACGAACACTAGTTCAAAATAACTCTCTTATACTTAAAGCTTTCTGCTCTTTTCTGTCTCTTGCTACTTCCATTGAACTAGCTGGCTGTAAGCCAAGGCTAGTTATTGCACTACACTACTCTATACTTTGTGTCTGCTCTCCTTAACTGGTATGTCTCTAATTAAGTTTTGAGAACCAAACCCTATGTGTTTTATCCCTGCACTAGTTCATCAATTGTGATTTCAACTTGTGTTTCTGTTTATTTCTTTGCTCAGCATGTCTAAAACTTTGTCCTGTTCAATGCATATTTTACACTCTGCACCCCTTCCTGTTTACTTCTTCACTTAGCATGTCCAAACTATATGTTTAATCCTATTCAAGATAGGCCAACTGTTATCTATGTCCTGACTATTTACTGAGTCTTTAAGATCCAAAGTGTTGCATGCAGTTTGTGACTATATGTTTCTTCTTTCCCTATCCTTGTACCCTAAGGTGATTCTTATGTGCCATAATCCCTTTACCCGCATGTGGAGTTCTGCTTGTTAAGTGTTCCGAATGACTCTTATGACCAATTGATTGTCTGCTGCTTGATACTCTTCTCAAACTGGCTTTTACCACTAAGTTACTTCCTGTTTCTGAAAACTTTTCTACTTTTGAAGTCATCTCTGTACTATTTTTAAAACAAAACTATGTCAAGCACTTTCACTTTGCACTTAGAATATTAGGTTCTGCCCCTTCGGCATGTCTACTGCCTTGAGATCCTTGAGATCTCTCTGAACTCTGGCATGTCAGAGCTGGCCTTTTCACACTGCACCTAAATCAGTTATTGTTTTGAGAAAAAGGTCTAGGTGTGAGCACTGCCCGGGATCCTTGAGGTCCTTAGGGAACTCTGACACACCTAGACATGATACTGTTTATGGAACTTTGGCATTTGAGGCTATTGGAGGATTGGGAAGTCATTTGGGCCTGCTTCAGGCTCCCTATAGTTAACTTCTTCTTTTTCTTTATTCGTTTATGTAATTTATTCAGCTGGTCTGTAATAATTATTTGTAAACAACATTGGGGTGATCAGTGAAAAGGGTTGGGTAGTTACATATCTGTTGGGTAATTCGGGTAGATACCATGCCTATAGGATTGTGTTAATGCATTTGCAATGTTTTGCTTTATTTCCACAATATTAGAAGCCATACCTATAGGATCTAAATGGCTCTAATAATAGAAATCATGCTTGTAGGGTTAAATTAACTTTATAATTAGATATCATGTCTATAGAGTGTAAAGTGATTGAGTTCAATTTCTGTTACAGCATGTATTTACATTCGTCTCACTAGAAATCATGCCTATAAGTTCGAAAATCAGTTCTTAACAATTAGATACTATGCCTATAGGAATTAAAATCAGTTCAAGTAGAAATCCTACCTATAGAATTAAAATTAGTTTAGTTAAACAAATCAGTTAGTTCATGTTAGTTCATTCTGAATTGGTTTAGTCAATTGTCCGCTTCTTTAAATGAGTTTTCAAGCACTGCCTCAATTTACTACCGCTAGAAAGCATGTCTATAAGATCTCAAGTGTCCGTTTAAAACTGTTCATTGTTTTACTGCATCAATGTAGATATCATGCTCTTAGGACATCACTGTTATGCACTTAGGCAAGCCTCTAGGGTGATTTAAATTCTGCAACTATGAAGCTATGTTTTGTTATTTAAAACTGTTCAGATTTAACAAGTCTAAATAAGTAGGCAAGCTAAATAGGATTCTTACTCTTCATCCTAATTCAATACTGTATAATTCATGCTCACCTAGATATCATGTTCTAGGATTTTCTCTTAAAGCACTTGACTGTTGTCTGAAGACGTGCATTTACTTGTTATATTTGTGGAGGTAAATGTGAGCCCTTAATTGTTCTCTCTTGAGTGCAGTCCTAATTGTTTTGGTTGACACCTAGATTTTTCTCCTCTAAGTACCTTAGGATGGTCTTGAACTACCTAAATTAGAGGTCCTAAATACCTCCAGGTCCACAAGGAAGGGACGGGTAATGCACGCATAAGATATCTCTCAAGGTTGCTAGGATGCTTTAGCCTATGACCAAGGGGAGGGAATTGGGTAGTAAGGATATGATGACTACGCGCTAATGTCACGTGTAGCCCCTCATAGAGAAGTGATTACCGGGCATTGCGTGGGTATGATCCTATAGGCTAACCAACCTAGGACCCCCCTTTCCCAATTCCATATGTGTTTAAATTTAATAAACTTTTTTTTTCTTTACATATACATGTGCAAATTGTTCAAATCTCTCTCTTGCTCCCATTACCTTAATCGTACCTGTATTTAGAATATGGAAATATGCCTTTATTTGCAAATATGTGTGGAAACTGTTTACTTATTAAATGACTGATTCATATAAGTTCGACCGGGACCCACCGTTGTAGACCGCGAGGGGTGCCTAACACCTTTCCCTCAAGGTTATTTCGAGCCCTTATCCTAATCTCTGGTAATGTAAACTAGTCTAAGAGTTAATCGCTCTAGGTGCCCTAATGCACCATAATCCGTTAGGTGGCGACTCTTCAAAACCCAAATTCCTAAAAGGAAACGAGTTGTTCCCCCATGAATGTCGAAACCCAGACTTCCCCCGTCAAGAGGGAAAAAGGGGGCGCAACAGCATGGCGACTCTGCTGGGGATGTTATTAGGCTCTTACCATAACGAACTTATGTTTTATGAATTAGTCCAACCATGCCTTGTCCGTACCTTTTCCCCTTATTTGAATTTAACTGTCTATTTTCTTTTAAGCATTTATGATTCTTTATTCCTGAAACTAACTTGTCTCTTTGTTTTCTTTTCCATAACTGTCTTTCAATTATTTAAATACCGTATTTATTTTTCTACGTACAAATACTTGACTACATGATATTTATTATTGCATAAATCATGCTCCACATCATATTCCACTCGTGCGTATCAAATCCTATAGCAACACTTGATGAGTGGTTGCGCTCTTCCTATTTATTACCCTTATATTCGGAAAGGCTTATTTGCGGTAAAACTAGTCGATCAGCGGTGCAGTCAACGGTTCCGTGCCTTTCCCCCTCAAGTTGTCCGCTTGAGGGTACCAGTCTAAACCCCCATAGTAACCTTACTCTGGTCGAAATTGTGCATGCATCATGGTCAAACCTAGTCAGATTAATATGTTGTCCATATATAATCCTGTAAGACGAGCCTTATCTAAAAGTCCATCGGGGTTCCATAATCCCAATGGACACAACCACGTTCTGTGCATTAATTTGGAGAACTAAATGCCAATATGCTAATCATGAATGTATAAACAGTCGAGTCTGGTGGAGGATAAGGGACTAACCCTTTTGTTTTGCAAAAAATGAGGCATGAGGTCCCCAGATTCGGTATGGTTAGCAGCATCCCACCATTGCTACTAGATTGGTGGGATGACCTTTCCTCAAGTGACAAGAAACATGTAAGAAAGTACTTAGGCAATCTACCTTCTCTGCTAGACATTGAGCAAAACAAGAGGTTGATCTAGGCTGCCACTTTATTCTGGGATAGTGAAAGGGCTGTGTTTCATTTTGGCGACATAGAAATGATACCACTTCTAGAGGAATTTGGAGGGCTTGCGGGATTGACTTGGGATAGCCCCAGGTTATTAGTGCCGGAGAATCGTACTGGTAAAGGGTTCTTAAAGATGATGGGTTTGAAGAAAAATGCTGACTTGAGATGCCTGAAGGAATCTTACATACCCTTCGAGTATCTGTATGAGAGGTACGGCCATAGCAAGTCCTTCCGTACTTACCATGACGAGTTCTCTCTCACTTCTCTGGGCCATATCCACCATAGAGTGTTCGTATTGTATGCCTCTTGGGCCTGATAGTGTTCCCAATGAAAAAGGAAAGAATACACACTAGGTTGGCCATGGTCGCCAAGACTTTGATGGAAGGGATCAATGGACAGACCTACACCATAGTCCCCATGATCATAGCCGACATCTACAGGGCTTTGGAGCGCTGTCAAAGAGGGGTCCAACATTTCGAGGGTTGCTGCAGTTATGGTTACTAGAACATCTTCAAAAAGGCCAGTATCGCCAAGAATTTCCGAGAAAGGCCTGGAATGACCATATTGCCTTCCATCACCCCAAGTAGATGACCTACATTCCGGACAGGTTTGCTCAGTCGGAAAGTTCCAAAGAGTGGGTGGAGTTCTTCGACAATCTGACCGAGGAGCAAGTGCAATGGATGTTTGAGTGGTTCCCAACAGACGAATTCATCATCAGATCCAGGGACGCTCTACACTTGGTGCTGATTAGGTTGAGAGGGATATACCCTTATGTCCCTATCCGAGTCATGAGGCAAGCGGGCAGGAGACAGGTTGTACCAAGGGTTGTCAAGATGAGCCATTTTAGAGCAGACTTTCAAGACGACGACGTTGCTTACAAGTTCCAAGCCCAGCATATGTGGCACTGCAAAATCATTGTGGAAAAGAACACCATTGAGCCTGACAGGTATCATGTAGGGTGCGACCTCGGTGTGGTTAGAAGACAATCTAAAAGGAATGGTGATGCCAAGAACCGGTCGAGGGAATAGAATCATAGACGAAGAAGCTGAAGCTCAAGTCAAGTACAACAGGCTGCGCAAGAGGGTCCACGACTCTGAGAATGAGCACCAGGAAATACATGAGAGGAATGTAAGATTGATTGAGGAATGGAAAGAAATGGCGATCACCTCCAACAGGAAGCTGGAATATCTGGAGCGAGGAATAGTGGAACTGGAGGGTAAGGTCATAAAGAGGATTGAGGATTGCCAGAACGCTGAAGGAGCTGAAGGAGGACATCTGGCCAGAGCATACTTGCTGCTGGGTCTGCGCGAGCTGGGAGACCTGTACGTTGGAGTCAGGAAGATCAAATCTGGGGAAGGTCCTTCTAGGACCAAATAGGCTAGATTTACTTGCTTTCCTAAAATGTAATAAGGCCAAGTGCCACTAGTGACTTGTCTTTTTCTATCATCTTAGTGTCGTTTTGGGATTCGTCTATTTTTATATTATGAAATGAGGCAATTGTTGGCATCTAAGTTCTTCAAATGTACTTGTCGCTAGGCCTACCTCGGGCACAACGAGGCTCCCAAATTTGGACGCGAATTTACATGCCCGCAAAGCATGTTTAAATAATGCAACACTTCAAATCCTTACTAACTTGTTACCTTTTTTCCTTATTTTTGATTATTCCCATCCCCTTAGGTTGGTTCACTCATACTGGCATCGTCAGCGTATCATACCAGATCTAGAGGCCCTCCACCTCCTCCTCCTCCAAGCAATACAAAAAGCAAAGGAAAAACAAAAATTGATGACTTATATTGTATTCGAAAGGAGAATGTTGAGAACGCAGAAACTTCAGACGGTCGGAGTACGCCGGCACCAAATGAGCTAGTTCTGAGATTGGAACAAAAGATACTGGAGCTACAAGGAGAGCTAGAGCAGGTTTGCAACTTGGAGAATTTATCACTCACCCTGAATGTCCCAGACATCAATCAGCAAAACAAAAAGAACCAGTACCTCCCCAAAACACACCAAACCAACATCCACAAAACCCTCCTGCACCACATCAATACACAGCCGCACCGCAAAATCTCAATCCCTTACCAACACCAACTCCACCGCAACACCACCACCAATCAATCCAGTACCCACCAACCGCCACTTATCACACTCCCCAAAAAACACCACAACTTATCCCCGACTCTCAAAACTCAACCAACGACCATCACTACACCCAAGTCCCTGGCACTCACCAGAATAACCCCATATATGTGGAGACCATACCTCACTCTACTCAGCCCACTTCCTATCCACTAGAATCCTCAGTGAAAGACCAGCTCATTAAAAACATGGCTGAAGAACTCAAGAAATTGACAAGACGGATTCAGGGTGTCGAAGGCGGCAAAGGAATAGAAGGGTTGAACTATGAAGACTTATGCATACAGCCGGATGTGGAACTGCCGAAGGGGTACAAACCTCCTAAGTTCGAGATGTTCGATGACACAAGCGATCCTAAGGTCCATCTAAGGACATATTGCGACAAGCTAGTCGGAGTCGAAAAGGACGAGAAGATCCAGATGGAACTCTTCATGAGGAGTCTTACTGGTGACGCCTTGTCCTGGTACATTAGCCAGGATCCCAAGAAGTGGTCCAATTGGGTAGGTATGGCATCAGATTTCATGGAAGATTCAGGTTCAACATAGAAAATGCACCCGATGTTTTCTACATCCAGAATCTCAAGAAGAAACCCACTGAGACCTTCCGCGAGTATGCTACCCACTAAAGGTCGGAAGCGGCCAAAGTCAGGCCATCTTTGGATGAAGAACAGATGAACAAGTTCTTCGTCAGAGCACAAGACCCGCAGTATTATGATAGGTTGATGGTTATTGAAAACCATAAATTCTCTGATATCATCAAGCTTGGGAAAGGATTGAGGAAGGCATTAAGAGCGGGATGGTAACGAATTTTAAGGCATTACAGGCCACAAATAAAGCATTGCAATCAGGCGGCATATCAAAGAAGAAAGACGTTGGGGCAGTAATGGTGGCTCAAGGCCCAAAATCTCCACTTACCTATCGAACACCTCCACCCACATATCAAGCACCTCCATCCACATACCAAGCGCCACCACCTACGTATCAACCATCATCTCCCAGATACTCCCAGCCAGCCACTGTCTATCATACCTACAACTCCCAACCACCTCATTTCCAATCGCCTCCGACTCACCAAAATTATCCAAGACCAAGACCCAATTTCGGCCGCAAGCCACTCAGACAATACACCGCCATCGCTGAACCCATTGACCAGCTATATGAAAGATTGAAAGCCGCAGGTTACGTCACTCCTATTCCCGCTGTGGCACTAGAGAATCCATCCCAATGGGTCAATCCTAATAAAACTTGTGCATACCATTCCGGTATGAAGGGGCACACCACTGACGAGTGCCAAGCATTGAAAGACAAGATCCAGATGCTGATTGACAACAAAGTTATACAGGCAAAGGAGGCCACACCCAATGTTCACTACAACCCTCTCCCTGATCATAGAGGTGGTGGAATACATGTGATAGAGACGAGCGAAGAATGGGACCCTGATGGGTCGATTGGGCTTATTCGAGAAAGTGATGACTTCAAACCCTCAGTCACACTTACCCCTATTGTGGTACAGACTCAGTCACCAATCGAGGTTGAGGTGGCCACATCAGCTCCATTTGAGGTAGAGGTAGCTCCACCCGCGGCCATCCCTGTTCCGTTTGAAGTAGAAGTGGTCACACCGTTCACAATGACAGTATAAACCACACCTCCTTTCCACTCAAAAGCGATACCTTGGGATTATGCTGCTGAAGCTAGATGCAAAGGAAAGGCAAAGATGGAGGAATCTGATGCCGTACAAGGAATGACCAGGACCGAGAGAATCTATACACCTGAGCACCTGGGAGGACCAAGTAAGGATGCCACTACCAAGCAGCCTGTCATTGAAAGGGGACCAGATGACCTGTGGAGGAAAGTGGAAGCAAAGGAGTATTCCGTCATCGATCATTTAAACAAAACCCCAGCGCAGATATCCATCCTGTCACTGTTACAAAATTCAGAAGCACACAAAAACGCTTTAATAAAAGTGTTGAAGCGAAGCCTACGTGCCCAATAACATCACCAGCGGAGAGATGTCTAATATGGTAGGACAGGTGTTAGAAAGTCACATAATCACTTCCCACAAGGATGAGTTGCCACCTGCGGGTCTGAACCACAACAGGGCACTGCACATTACAGTGTGATGCGACGATTACTTCATTGACAGGGTCTTGGTTGACGGAGGTTCAAGCCTCAATATTTGTCCATTGGACACTCTAAAAAAGATTGGACAAAGGTCTTTATGAAATACGGACAGGAAGCATGAATGCGAAAGATTTCGATGGGTCTCAAAGGGCCACGGCCGAGGAGATCAACCTGTGTTTGCAGATGGGGCCGACTTGGTTCGACGTCGAATTTCAGGTGCTCGACATACCGGCCTCATACAATCTTCTGTTAGGGCGACCATGGATCCATGCCGCTGGGGCTGTGGCATCCACACTACATCAAGCCATAAAGTTCGAATGGAATCGTCTGGAGGTGATCATTCACGGAGATGGGAGTAACCCCATTTACACCAGTCAAACCATCCCAGTTATTGGAAATAGAAGAACGCTAGGAGGGGAAACCTATAATTACATTGAACGTGTCAATGCCGTCGAGGAAGATAAATGGTGGAGCAGTAAAATGGAAAGCATATTGGCATGGTCTGGATATGAACCCGGCAAAGGGTTGGGAAAGAACCTACAAGGTATCACTAAACCGATACGGCTGAAAAGTCATGGTACCACCTTTGGGCTCGGATATAAGTACACATGGCTGTAAGCACGTGATTTTTTCCCTATCTGAAATACTCCTACAAAATCCAAGAAAATAGATTTTTTTCTTAATTATTTACCATTTTTAGTAATTTTTATAGATTTTTATTAATTGTTTGCATTTTTCTTGCATGTTTAAGTTTTATTTAAATCATGAAAAAATACCAAAAATATCATGCATTGCATTTAGAATTTATTTTTACATTTTTAGAATTAACCAATAATTATTTGTTTTATAAAAATTAAAAATCACAAAAAATGCTTCATTTTTTACAATTTTTCCTTTTATTGATTTTTGGTCTTTTAATTTAGGATTAAGTAGCTTTTTATAATTTTTGTAATTAGTTAATTAGTTTAATTCACATTTTTAGATAAC
>NW_017679777.1:11703-15685 GCF_001879085.1 Nicotiana attenuata | reverse complement strand
ATTCCTCGCCTCGCCGCGAGCCTATACATATAAAGAACACCAAAATCGGAGTCCAAATGACCCTCAAATTCCCATTTTGTTCTCTTAGGTTTCAAGCCCTAAACCACCATTTTTGACCTTAAATCCTTGAGTTTTCAGTGTAATTTCATGTATTTGCATGATAAAATTGTGTTCTAAGTCCAAGAGTTCTTACCTGATCGAAGTCCTTGAATTTCCTCTTCAAAATCGCTCAAGAACACCCCAAGTCCGAAGTTAAAAATATGTTTTCTGTAAAATTTCGCAAAGGGATTAAAACCCACTTTTGATCAGTTGTTTCCGCTTCTGCGGTCCTTTGTCGCTTCTGCGACTACCGCATCTGCGGTCATTTTCCGCTTCTGCGGAATCTCACCTATTGTCCAAAATTCCGCATCTGCGGTCCTTTTGTCGCATCTGCGACTCCGCAGATGCGGTTGGCATCTTCGCACCTGCGACTACTGTCGCTTCTGCGGTTCTTGAATCGCTTCTGCGGTACCGCTTCTGCGGTCCCATTTCCGCAGAAGCGAAAATACCAGAAGCAGCAAAATTCTGCAATCTCTTTAAGTTCAAAACTTCCCGTTAGCTATCCGAAATCACCCCGAGGCCCTCGGGACCTCAACTAAGAATACATACATGATCCAATACCTTATTCAAACTTGCACCAATTATCAAAACACTTCTAACAACACTAAAACCATCATTTTTCATCGAATTCAAGCCTAAGTTTTTCAAAAACTTCCGAAATACGCATTCGATCAAAAATCCAACCAAATCACCTCCGAATAACCTGAAATTTTGCACACACATCCCAAATCACCTAACGAAGCTACTACAACTCCCGGAATTCCATTCCGACCCTCGGATCAAAATCTCACCTGTCAACCGGAATTCGCCAAAATACTAACTTCGCCAATTCAAGCCTAATTCTACACCGAACCTCCAAAATCAATTCCGATCGCACTCCTAAGTCACAAATCATCCCCCGAAGCTAACCAAATCATCGGAATTTAAATCCGAGCCCTCTAACACAAAAGTCATCATCCGGTTGACTTTTCCAACTTAAGCCTTCTTAAAAGAGACTAAGTGTCTCATTTCTTATCAAAACCATTCCAAACCAACTCTAACACATCAAATACTGATAATGAAACTTAAAGAAGCATAACATGGGGAAAACGGGGCGGTAACTCACGTGACGACGGGTCGGGTCGTCACATCCTCCCCAACTTAAACAAACGCTTGTCCTCAAGCGGGTCAAGCAACATACCTGAAGTCTCAAATAGGTGAGGATATCTGCTCCGCATCTCCTGCTCGGTCTCCCAGGTAGCCTCCTCCACGGGCCGACCTCTCCACTGCACTTTCACTGATGCAACATCCTTTGATCTCAACTTCCGAACCTGACGATCCAAAATGGTTGCTGGCTCTACCTCGTAAGTCAAGTCACCCTCCAGTTGAACTGTACTGAAATCTAAAACATGGGACGGGTCCCCAATGTACTTCCGGAGCATGAAAAACTGGATGTACGCCCGACAAACTAGGCGGCAAGGCAAGCTCATAAGCCACATCTCCGATCCTCCTAAGTACCTCAAAAGGTCCAATAAACCGCGGGCTCAGCTTCCCTTTCTTCCCAAATCTCATAACACCCTTTGTGGGTGAAACCTTTAGCAAGACCTTCTCACCAATCATAAAAGATACATCTCGAACCTTCCTGTCTGCATAGCCCTTCTGTCTCGACTGTGCTGTACGGAGTCTCTCCTGAATCACCTTCACCTTCTCCAATGCATCTTGAACCAAATCTGTCCCCAACAACCTAGCCTCCCCGGGCTCGAACCAACCAACTGGAGATCTACACCGCCTCTCATACAAGGCCTCATACGGTGCCATCTGAATGCTGGACTGATAGCTATTATTGTATGCAAACTCCGCAAGCGGTAGAAATCGATCCCATGATCCTCCAAAATCAATAACACAGGCACGTAACATATCCTCCAATATTTGAATGGTGCGCTCGGACTGCCCGTCCGTCTGAGGGTGAAAAGCTGTGCTCAACTGCACCTGAGTACCCAACTCTCGCTGAACAGCCTGCCAAAACTGAGAGGTGAATTGAGTGCCCCGATCCGATATGATGGAAACTGGGACACCATGCAATCGAACTATCTCCCGAATATAGATCTCTGCCAGCCGCTCTGAAGAATAGGTAGTACAAACCGGAATGAAGTGCGCGGACTTGGTCAGTCTGTCTACAATCACCCAAATAGCATCAAATTTCTTCAGAGTTCGTGGAAGTCCGGTAACAAAATCCATAGTGATTCTCTCCCACTTCTACTCAGGAATAACCATCTGCTGATGTAAGCCACCCGGTCTCTGATGCTCATATTTCACTTGCTGACAATTAAGACACCGGGCTACATACTTCACAATATCTCTCTTCATCCTCCGCCACCAATAGTGCTGTCTAAGATCCTGATACATCTTTGCGGCACCCGGATGAATGGAATACCGCGAGCTATGGGCCTCCTCCAGTATCAACTCCCGAAGCCCATCCACATTGGGCACGCAAATCCGGCCCTGCATCCCCAACACACCATCATCTCCAATGGTCACCTCCCTGGCATCATCATGCTGAACCCTGTCCTTAAGGACAAGCAAATGCGGATCATCATACTGACACTCCCTGATGCGGTCATACAAGGAAGACCGAGAAACCACACAAGCCAACACTCGACTGGGCTCTGAAATATCTAATCTCACAAATCGGTTGGCCAAGGCCTGAACATCAACTGCAAATGGCCTCTCCTCCACTGGAATGTATGCCAAACTCCCCATACTCACTGACTTCCGGCTCAAAGCATCGGCCACTACATTGGCCTTCCCCGGGTGATACCGGATAGTAATGTCATAATCCTTAAGTAACTGCAACCATCTACGCTGCCTCAAATTAAGATCCTTTTGCTTGAACAAATGCTGAAGACTGCGATGATCAGTGAATACCTCACAGGATACGCCATACAAGTAATGCCTCCAAATCTTCAGTGCATGAACTATAGCTGCTAGCTCCAAGTCGTGGACAGGGTAGTTCTGCTCATGGGGCTTCAACTGACGAGAAGCATACGCAATAACTCTACCCTCCTGCATCAAAACACAACCAATCCCAACTCTCGAAGCATCGAAATATACCGTATAAGATCCTGAAGCTAATGGCAAGACTAACACTGGAGCTGTGGTCAAAGCTGTCTTGAGCTTCTGAAAGCTCTCCTCACACTCGTCCGACCATACAAATGCACCACCCTTCTGAGTCAACTTAGTCAAGGGCGACGCAATAGAGGGAAATCCCTGCACAAACCGACGATAGTAACCTGCCAACCCTAGGAAGCTGCGAATCTCTGTGGCTGAGGTCGGTCTAGGCCAACTCTGCACCGCCTCGATCTTCTTTGGGTCAATCTGAATACCCTCACTGGACACCACATGTCCCAAGAAAGCCACTGAACCGAGCCAGAACTCACATTTGGAGAACTTTGCATAAAGCCTCTCCTCCCTTAATCTCTGCAATACAACTCTCAAATGCTGCACGTGCTCCTCCTGACTGCGCGAGTATACCAGTATGTCATCAATGAATACTATAACAAATGAATCCAGGTAAGGCCGGAACACACTGTTCATCAGGTACATGAAAGCTGCTGGGGCATTGGTCAGCCCGAAAGACATGACAAGAAATTCATAGTGACCATATCTAGTCCTGAAAGCAGTCTTATGAATATCTGAGTCCCTGATTTTTAACCGGTGGTGACCCGAACGGAGGTCAATTTTGAGAACACCCTTGCTCCCTGAAGCTGGTCAAATAAATTATCGATGCGAGGTAAGGGGTACTTGTTTTTAATTGTTACCTTGTTCAACTGCCTATAATCGATGCACATTCTTATCGTGCCATCCTTCTTCTTCACAAATAGAACTGGTGCACCCCAAGGTGACA
>NW_017679777.1:0-10244 GCF_001879085.1 Nicotiana attenuata | reverse complement strand
TTTTAGGCAGTGATCTTCATCTCTTCTAATTGCTGAAGCTTTCCTGAAGTATATTGGTCTATTTCGAGTGGTTTTTGAGGTTCAATCGAGTCATTTCGGGGCCATCAGTTGGTGTTGTACTTCTGTAGTGTGTTCCTGAGTTTTTGGTGAAGCTTTTTGGTTCAAAATTACTCCCACTTGCTGGTTTGATTGCTGTTTATCATCTATTGCTGCTGACTTCCCCCTCTTCCCATTTTGTTCACATTCCAGGTATTTTCCAGCTTCAACTGATGTATGATTGGACTGAATCAGTCGATGTGTTTGGTTTATTGAAGAAATGTCATAGTGCTCATGTTAACTTAGTGTCAATCTGCTTGAAGCCATATTAGTTCGAATGTTATGGCTGTTGAAATTTATAACATAGTAGTGATAGTTGAGACTAGGATGATTAGAACATGTTATAATCTGTATAATTTAGACTGATTGGGACTGATTGAGACTGTTGGAACGTTTGGAATTTGTGATGTTTCATTTAGTGGTAGCTTTAGTATAGAATCGTTTAATATCATGTATAGCTTGATTTTGTTTTATTGAAATGTTAGGAACTTAAATCGAATTGGAAATCACAGATCGGTTTTGTAACTAATATGGGATAATCTAAATCGAGTTCTGAATCTCAACAAATCCAGGTGTTTAGCCTTCAGACGTTCAAAGCGCCAAAAATTATAATGATCACCTAATATCTCTCATCCGCTAGCTTATTGATTCAAATTTGTATAAGTGCGATTCAATAAATTTATGCTTCACCGTGTTAATTTGAGGTTCCGTTCCAGAATTTGAATCTCCTTTGAGGCTGGGCATCGAATTGGCCAGAGATTTGAGATCTCGAAGTGGTTCAGCCCAGATTTTAGTTGGGCCAATCGTAAGCCCAAAGTGCCAAAGGCATCTCTACTGGGCCAGTCATATGGATGGTCCAATGCCTTTTCCAAAGGCTGGCCTCAAAACCCATTGTGCTAATAGCTTGTGCCCGGGTTGATTTCGTTAATGTTCATTTAATAACGGTGATTAATTAGGGTTTCTTCCTTTATTTTAGAGACAAAATAAAAAGAAAATTGTAGTTGCTTTAGGATCGACCTTTAAATAATAAACGAGGTGAGCCCCGCCAAATAAAATGCATAAATCGCGGGGCCCTCAATAAATGTTATATAAAATACTTAGAATTCGGGCGGACCGCTTAGCGAATTTCACGGTTTTCCCCAAAGATAATAAATGCGTAGTTGCTTCAGGCGCGTATTTTAATAATATTACTTTCCTAAATGCGGGTGCACATTTATGTGACCCAAATCTAAATCTCAACGAAGTCGAAATGCGTCAAAAGCCACGGGTGCACTGGTGTGACGTGGTTCGAGATACATTTTCACGACGTTGCAATTCTTATTAAGAAGACATAAAATAAAAGCAGTTAAAATAAAAGGCATATAGGTTAGAATATGTTTTAAAATCAGTTAAAAGCAAATACAACAGTTGAGAGACCGTGCTAGAACCACGGAATCCGGGAATGCCTAATACCTTCTCCCGGGTTAACAGAATTCCTTACTCGGAGTTCTGGTTCGCGGACTGTTAACAGAGTCATAATTTCCTCGGATCGGGATTCAAACGGTGACTTGGGACACCATTAATCTCCCAAGTGGCGACTCTGAATATTAATAATAAATCCCGTTCTGACTGTCCTTTAATTGGAAAAACTCCTTTGCACCCTCACCGGTGTAGCGAAAAAGGAGGTGTGACAGCTCTGGCGACTCTGCTGGGGACATGAACCCAGAACTTTGGTTCAGGGTTCAGAATTCGAGCTTAGATATATTGTTGTATTTGGCTTTATCTGATTTTCCTACATGTTTCATGCTAAATATGCAAATGTTGCTTTTAACCCTTTGATATCATCTGAACTGTATATAAACTGTGCCGAAACCCTTCTCTTCTCACCTCCGGGGATGTGCTCACTGGTGGAGACTCCCTATTCTGTTAGTGTCATACCTTAAAATGAGAAAGAGGCCGGACAAGTTACTAAGCCGGATGGCCTTTTGGTTCCCGGTACGTAGCCCCCTCCTCGACTCGAGTTGTCCGCTCGGGTACACAGTCTAGAACACATACCCAGGTTTTGAACCTAGAAGAACTTGACTTCATGCCGGATCCCTAGTAGGAACGCTTATCTGCATCACGTGCATTTTGACTTAGGGGACTCAACACAGGGGTTGGGTCCGTCTAGGACAGGTGTACCCGGAATAATGGACCATCCTGATACATCCTACTTGTGCATTTATCTGTTTTGGACTCGCATGCTGACCGGCTTTGAATATCTAGAAAATTGAAAAAAACAAAAGGGGAAAAGAGAAAATAGTAGTGTGGAGAGTTAATTACCTATATTAGAAAAACCAATGTCCAAGTAGTGTCGAAATGCTGCCGAATTTTGAGAAAATGAAAAAAAAGAAGAAAAGTTCTTTTTAAGTTTGCTAATGGAAAAGAAAAACAAAAAGAGTTTTATTTTCAAATTAGTTTATTTTATTCGCCACTGAAAAGGAAAAAAAAAAAGAGTCTTGCTTTCAGAAGTAGCGTATTTGCCAAAAAAAAAAAAGGGAAAAAAATGAAGAAGAAAAACAAAACGAGTTTAGTTTTCAAAAATGGTTAGATTTAGCTGCCCGAACTATGCAGGTTTGATTCTCACCGGATGTGAGATACGTAGGCAACCCTCATCGGGTCCAACCATCCCTTTTGCAAAAATAGCCAAAAAATGCCAAAACTTTTAATTTCGTCGTAAATAAGTCGGGTGACGCCATTGTTGTCAAAATAAGCCAAATGTTCCAAAAAAGGGCGCCGGAAGGCTGTTTTTGCAAGAACAGCCACCCTGAGTCATTTTCAACGGTTAGCAGACACAGCCTTAAAATCTTCTCCCCGAAGTGCTGAAAGGCCGTAACTACAAAACCGGCCGTTTGTTTTAAAATTGGAAATTTGAACAAAAATAGTGTCATTTTTTTTTCTTTTAGGTCAAAATAAGTGATTAAATCGCCTTAATAAATGTGCAGGATGAGCACGATTCAAAATAAGGGGAACTTGCATATAGGCCCGCGGCGAGACCGAATGATGTCCCGCGGGCACCAGGGGCTTTAATGTATTCGTAATTGTCTTTGAGACTGCACTCCTTCTTCTACTAATAAAAAAAAAAGTTGTCTTCCGAGTCTGTATTTCCTTTTTATGGAGTTAGGTCATTTGGGTTTGTATTCCTTTTTACCGGAGTTTGTATCTCCTTTTCGTTAAAAGACAGTCAGTGGATTGAGTCTGTATTTTGTTTGAATTAGAATAGGGATGATGGAGTTTGTAGTTCTTAGAGTCTGTAAGTTGTTTTGAGTCTTTGTAATAAACAGAGTTGCTATCAATAAAATTGAAATCGCCAAAAATATCCTGCTTCTACTTTGCATTTACTTTGCAAGAACTACGCTCGGTCTGATTCACGCGGGGTCGTGATACGTAGGCAATCTCCATAGGATTCGACCATAACCAAAAGAAAAAGAAAAAAAAACGAGAAAAGAGAGGAAAAACCACAAAAGGCTAAAAGAAAAAAAGAGCGGAAAAACAAAACTCAAGAAAGGAAGGAAATAGGAACGAGAGAGGACAAAGGCAAGAGTAAAGAAAAAAAAAGAAGGAAAAAGAAGAAAAACAAAGGAAGAAAAGCTTGCAATTGGAAATAAGGAAAAACCGGCATGACGCATGCGCCCGATCAAAAGCTGTTACCAATGTGTTAAATGCGCTAACGCTAACGTGATGGTTTCATTTTGCCATATCATTTCAGACAGGTGGTTGGTTTGTGGTTTTAAAAGTAACTTTTCCCTGCAACACAAAGGCAAAAGGCAATGGCAGATAACAACAGAACTGAGTTGCTTGATACCGATGTTCGACAACAGTTGGTGGAACGGGATAATGGGTTGGTTGAAGAGGTGCGGATGCTGAGAAAACACATGACAAACATGTATCAAGCCTGGATGACTGGAAAGGCTCCACCCCCGCCACCACCAATTTTCCCGGACGCTACCCAAACTCCCAACACAATGCCGGATGATCCTCCATATTCTCCAGATACACCCGCTTATCACGCTCGCCCCAACTACCCTAGTAGCTCCATCGCTCATCCTTCAATCACTTCTCCCCAATATTGCCCTCCTGTCATATCCGTTACCCCAGTCAATAAACATCCACCCAAAGCACGTAATGCCCAATTTCACCCTTCAGAGGTTGCCCACAAGGTCCTTGATCCATACAAGAAGATCCCCCAGGATGAGCGGATTCATGGTAGAAATGAAAGGGTTACGGGAAGAACAGGGGGAGAAGAGGCACCCAGGAAATTGACAAGCACAGAACTGTCCTTAAGGGACAAGCGAAGAGTGGAAGGCCAGGGTAGCATGACTTGCAAAGGACCGATTGTGCCACATGATACCCGCCTGCCCGCAGGATTCAAAGTACCAAACTTTAACTTGTACGACGGGCGTGGAGATCCGGTAGCCCACCTGAGGATCTATTGCAACGAAATGAGGATTGTTGGAGAGAAAGATGACGTGATGATGGCATATTTCAGTAAAAGCCTAACTGGGGCAGCTTTGAATTGGCATGGTCGTCAAAATGTCGATGGGTGGCTTATATTAGGTGACATGGCTCAAGACTTTGTCCGATACTTTCAATGCAAATCAAGTGTTACCCCAGACCGCACCTTGCTATCTAAGATGGAAAAGAGGCCGGAGGAAAGCTTTAATGAGTTTGGGCTCAGATGGAGGGAGCAGGTTGCTCGAGTCAGTCCCCCGATCAGCGAAGAAGAAATGGTTAAGCTTTTTCTACAGGCCCAGGACCCACCTACTACAGTCATTTGATCCCAGCCTTGGGTAAGCCTTTCAATGATGTGTTAAAAATGGGGAAGCTAGTGGAAGAAGGAATCAAGTCAGGCAAAATCGTGAGTCGTTCGGAAGCCAGTCAGAACGTACCAGTAAGCTTGGTTGGAAGAAAGAGGAACAGAAAGGACGATCCGATAAGTTTTCCTGATCAACACTTCCGGCCTCGACATCGTCCCTGTGGTTATCCTTGTGCATTAGATGACCTTCTTCGATGCTACTTCTCTCCACAGAAATCCCAAAGTCGCACATCACACTCTCAGTACCCAGCTCCTCAAAATGCCCATCTACCCCCGCGAGCTTCCCAAAAACACCCCGGCTCAGGTTTCCGGCCCAATCCGGCATTTAAGAATGAGAGGTTACGAAAGAAGAAAGACTTCACTCCGTTGGGAGAATCATACGCCAGTCTGTTTCAGCGGTTAAGGACACTGGACATGTTGAAGCCGATTCAGATAAAAGTGCCGAACCCTCCTCCAAAGAAGTTCGATCCTTCTCAACAGTGCGCATACTGCTCAGGTGCCTTGGGGCACAACATAGAGAAATGTTGGAATCTGAAGAATGCAATTCAAAAGCTTATTGATGCAGGCGATATCGTCGTGCAAAATCCAGATGCAACAAACACTGGCCAAGATCCATCTCCTGTGCACAATGAGACGCATATGGTGGGTATGATTGATCGTGAGAATGAGCCGGTAGAAGAAACCCAGAAGCAGTTTGCTCAGAACAACGTGATGAAGACTTGTGAAAATTCCAGCAATCTTGGTGTGAAATTCAGTGGCTAAGACGTCATGCTTGGTAATTGGAAAGACGCTCCATCTCTTGGAGTTTTGGTGGTTTATTTTGTTGTCATTTCTGTTGTCCGGGTTATTTTTAGGGTTGTAATCCGGATATTGTCTTGTACCCTTTCATTTTGCTAGGTTTTTTTAGTCGTAGTAGCTCGTTCAGTGCTGTCTAGGTTCGTTCCAGGGTTATAACCCAAGTCTAGTTTGCTTGTCTTGTTGTTCGAACCATTTCATCGTTTGTCTAATACAATTTCCTGTTTTCTGTTATTTCTAGTCATTTTCTTTTGCTTAGTTCTCTTTTCTTTCCACAGTTCTTTTCCTGCAGGTTCTAGTGACATGACATGCATGCATAATTCTCAGCCTGAGCTCAAAAGTTAGTTTAGTCATGAAGCATTTAAACAATTTTGAAGATGATAGGGACACTTGAGGGAAATAAGAACAAATTTGGACATTTTGAGATCATTTGAAGCCCGAACCATGTGAAACTGGGGCAGATAGGACATAAAGAAATACTGTTGAAATGCATCATGCCGCATCAGGTTGAAGCCAAAGGCAAGTTTGCCCAATTGTCAGGGGCCGTTCATGGTAAGGAAAGTGAGAGTGTTGTCCAATGGTGCTTTGTAGGAGGCAAATGTGCGGATATGGTTATCAAGTCTGATACAATCAAGATGTTACAAATGTTTTCCTTGGTTTGTTTAATTGTGTTGTTTGTACTTGGCATGTTTTGAAGATCGGAATGACGAAGGCATTTTATTCTGCTATCTAAACACTTTATCCTTTGTTACCCCTTTGAGCCTTATTTATTTTCCTTCATACCCCTCTTTTGGAATTAGTAGCGAAGTTCAGAAACGCAAGCGCAAAGGATAAGTAAAGGAAAAGAGAAAGGAGAAAGAAAAGAATGAAAAGAAAAAAAAAAGAGAAAAGAGAGAAAAAAAAAGAGAAGAAAAAGAAAAAGAAAAAAAAAAGCAAAACAACAAAACAACAGAAGGGAAAAGAAAGGAAAAGAACAAAAAGAGAAAAGAAAAAGAAAAGGAGCAACAACAAAAGTAGTCCTGAACTACGTTTGACTTGATCCCGAAAGGGTACGTAGGCAGCCTCTCTCTGAGGTTCAGTCACACCAAAATAAAATTCAAAAGTCCCCAAGAAAGAAACTGGGGCAGAAGTTGTGGTTGTTGTAAGAAATCTGATTCCGAAAGTTGTAATTTTGAACCCATGTTGAATTGTTTTGAGCCTTTGATACCCTTTCTTCCTAACCCTGTCCAAAAGCCTGCATTACGGTCCAAAGAAAGACCTTCTGATCAATCTTGGAGAGACGCCGAGTAAAGCGAGTAGAGGTGAACCATATCAGGGGCAACACTCCAGTCCAAACAAGGGAAATGAAGAATGAGAGAGTCTTGATGATAAATGCCCTCACGGGCACCATAAGGCAAAGTAAGCTGAGAGAAATAGAAAATGAGACAGTCTTATTGGTGAAAACCTTCACAGGCACAATAAGGCGATAGCGAGGTGAGAGAAAGACCAAAATAAGAGGGGCTTGATGGTGAAAACCTTTCGGGCACTACAAGTCGAATAAGGATAGTGAATCAGATTGGATAAGCGGAGCATTGAAGCCCAGTTTCACGGTAAAAAGGCACGACAAGAGTTGAACATAAGATTTGCCTAACAGAATAGGCCGCAGGTGCATGTCATGGTCATTAGAGTTGGTATCCACATCCGATAGGTTTCTACTTTGTAGTTTTCTTGTTAGGAATCATCTCTCCCCATTGTCCTCTACTCTGTTCTTTTTGTTTTGTTTACTTCCTCTTCTTGAGTATGTCTGGTCAGAACAAGTAAGAAATGACTTCAAAATTTGCCACCAGCTTTCCAATTGCACAAAACGGGGTCTGGCTAACACATCAAAATGTCATAAGTTAGGAAAAAACAACAAGCGCATTGAGCTAGTAACAATCAACATGCTTTGGGATCCTTGTGAAATACAAAGGTTTGGTACATATCAATTCATGAACAATGCAACAAGATGGAAGGTGCTTGGTGAACGGATCAGAGATATTTTCTGTGGTAAGATTGACAAAAGGTGGTTGAACAGTGACAAGCAGGGTCTTCAAGTGGAAATCAAAGTTATCAGGGCGAGTGAAGGAGCAATAGACCTCGAGGCCAAGGCCAGTGATTTAAATCAGGAAAGAACAACATGCGCGATGAGTTGGTAACAATCAATATGCTTTGGAAGTTCATGTGAAACACAAAGGCTTGGTATATGTTAATTCATGAACAATGCAACAGATGAAGGGTTGGGTGAACAGCTCTAAAGGTATTTCCTGTGATAAGATTGATAAAAGGGTGTTAAACCAGTGACGAGCAAGACTTTCCAAGCAGAAATCAAAGTTATAATGCAAATGAGGGAGCCGTAGACCTTAAGGACAGGNAAATGAGAGAGCCGTAGACCTTAAGGACAGGACCAGTGGTTTAAGGAAAGAAAGAACAGCATACGCAATGAAGGGGTGACAAGTGTCGTGCTTTGGGGTTCATGTGAGACACAAAGGTTGGTAAAAGTCAGTTCAGGAGCAATGCAACAGATAGAAGGTGTTGGGTTTGAGCGAGAAGAGGTATTTTCTGTGTTAAGGTTTACAAAGGAAGTAGTTAGTCAAGGAACAAGCGGGGTCTTCGAATGGAAATCAGTTGTCATGGCAAGTGAAGGAGCAACAGACCTCAAGGCCAAGGCCAGTGGTTTAAGTCAAGAAAGAACAGGATACACACGGAGTGGGGGCAATAGACGTGCTTTGGGGTTCATATGAGACACAAAGGTTGGGGAGGCACCAATTCATGCAACGCAACAAATAGAAGATATTGGGTCCGAACGGAGAAAAGGAATTTTATGTGATGGGGACGACAGAAAAAAGGGTTAGTCCATAAACAAGCAAGGTCCTCGAGTGGAAGTCAGTCATCATGGGAAGCGAAGGAGCAATTGCTCTCAAAGTCAAGGCCACAAACCAACCACCACATTTTAAACTGACAAGATTTTTCTTTGATTGAAACAGGGGCAGAAATTTCGTTCGTTTCGGAGAAACCCACCTCAAGGAAAGGCAGGCACCAGACATGTTTGACGGTAAGTTTTCAGGACCCTCCTGGAAAATGGGACTTAGTTTAAATTTTAAAAGCAATCATGAGTAGCATAATTTAGCATAAATGTACCCCAAGGAACATAAGTTGGTTTCAAAGTTGCCTGTTTAAGATAGGACTCAATTAGGAGTTGTCAGGACCCTCCTGAATAATGGGACACAGTTTTAAAATCTCCTTTAGATAACAAGATACTGTTGTAGGATAGTATAATTCAGCCGTAGAATTGGCACTCATAAGATAAGACTTGAATTTTGATGGGACGTAGTTTTAAGGTCTGCTTAGATAACAAGATATAGATAACAAGGTCTGCTTAGGTTAAAACTTTTTTTTTTAACTAGAAGTTGTCAGAACCCTCCTGGATAATGGGGAGTAGTTAAGACCTATTAGATAACAAATGTAGTAGGGGTAATACCTTTAGAAGATATAACTTAGGTTCGTAACTGTTAGGAGTTGTCAGGACCTCCCTGGATAATAGGACTTAGCTTTCAAATTTTTAGTAATATTTGGTAACATGATACGCCTAGCCACCAAACTGGGCAGAAAATGTTTCTTTGTTTTGTCTATTTTTGTTGAAATCAGGCGCCCACCTGAAGAACAAGGGAATACTTTTCAAAATTCAGCAATCAGGCGCCCACCTGAAGAACAAGGGAATACTTTTCAAAATTCAGAAATCAGGCGCTCACCTGGAGAACAAGGGAATACTTCTCAACTTTCAGCAATCAGGCGCCCACCTGGAGAACAAGGGAATACTTTTCAAATTTCAGCAATCAGGCGCCCACCTGGAGAACAAGGGAATAAATTTCAAGTTTCAGCAATCAGGCGCCCACCTGGAGAACAAGGGAATACTTTCAAGTTCAGCAATCAGGCGCCCACCTGGAGAACAAGGGAATCCATTTCAAGTTTTAGCAATCAGGCGCCCACCTGGAGAACAAGGGAAGTACAATCCAGTTTTAATTTTTATATTTGATAACGTGCTGTACCCCGTTACCAAACTGGGGCAGAAATTTTCTTTGTTGTTTATTTTGTTGAAGTCAGGCGCCCACCTGGAGAACAAGGGAATAATTTTCAAGCTTTGCAGTCAGGCGCCTACCTGGAGAACAAGGGAATACTTTTCAAGTTTCAGCAGTCAGACGCCCACCTGGAGAACAAGGGAAGTACAATTCAATTTCAGCTTTAATTTTTTTTTAACATGCTGTACCCAGTTACCGAACTGGGGCAGAATATTTTTCTTTATTTGTTTTTGTTGTAGTCAGGCGCCCACCTGGAGAACAAGGGAATAATTTTCAAGCTTTGCAGTCAGGCGCCCACCTGGAGAACAAGGGAATACTTTTCAAGTTTCAGCAGTCAGGCGCCACCTGGAGAACAAGGTCAGGCGTCCCACCTGGAGTAACAAGGGTAATACTTTTTCAAAGTCGTCAGCGTAATCAGGTAGCCC
>NW_017679776.1:10595-15689 GCF_001879085.1 Nicotiana attenuata | reverse complement strand
ACTACATTCCCTTGTATGTCTTTGATTTAAGAAATAAAATATTTGTGGATTTGTCATAGTCCTTTATGATAATTCTGGCACTAATTAACAAGTTTGGAATATAAAATGCCCTGGGTACTCCTTTAGATTTTGGGTCCGATAATATGTAAAAGGAAAAAAGCATGCGCAGATTTTAACTTGCAATATTTGCTTTCATAATTCAGGTATCTCTTTCCAAACGCTTAAGGCTTCCAGGTAGCAGCCGGACTTCACAGGCACAAGATCTTCATCAGCAGTTGTGGCGAATTCATAAAGATGAATTTATGGGTTCGATTGCAATTATGAGGTATTCAAATTTTTTCATGTGTTATTATCTCCATCTGAAGTACATATCTTTGTCCAAGCGTAATTTACTCCTGCTTTGGTTTTGAAGATACAACCTCATACAACTATTTCTGCAAAATGAGCAGAGTTCTCATCTGAGGAAGATGATAGTTGATCTGGAGGTGAATGCTCTACTTAAGTATGAAATTTGATTTGCAGCTCCTCAGCCACAGCCCTCTTTAATGAATGAGAAGAAAATCTTACCTTTGAAATTCCGCAGGTGCCTAGGTTTGATAGTGGATGTCAATTTAGTCAAGACCCTGCCATCTCATACATTTGGTCAGAGAAAAACTTGAATGACGATCAGCGCCGAGCCATACTTAAGGTGAAAAGTTATAGAAACTCTCTATAATTGGGTTTATATCTGCACCTGCAAATCAAAAGTATTGTGTATTATCAGAATCTTAATTGGATAAACCAGATACAAAGCAAAATTTACAGCATTCGAGTTGTCAGAACCCTCAACCATATCAAACTGTCAGAATTGTATTGTGAATTATCAGAACAGCGTCATATATAATTGTCATTAATGCAGATACTTACGGCAAAGGATTATGCGCTGATACTAGGAATGCCAGGGACAGGCAAAACATCCACTATGGTCTATGCTGTGAAGGCGCTGTTGATGAGAGGTTCATCCATTTTGCTTACCTCCTATACAAACTCAGCTGTTGATAATCTGCTTCTCAAACTGAAGGCTCAGGTCTCCATCCTTGATGCTTCTATTAGAAACTTATTGCTTTGATCTTTATTTAACTACTACGCTGTATCTCAAAAATTTAGAAGGTATAAGCTGTAGAACTGGTGTCAACATAGTATAAAATTCTTGCTTTAAATTATCTTGGGAAAGCTAGATTTAGCAAACTGAAGAAATCTATATTTGGTACAAGGTAGGCATAGGAGTTGATGTGTAGCATTAGATGAAACTGGTTGATTTAAGAAGGGCCTACTATGGCAACTACACTAGCTGCTTCTACTGGTATTAGTATTACATCATTATTTCCTCTTTATCCTTCGATCATTTAGAAGCATACACCTCACATTTTACTACCTCAAATAACCTGAAATAAATTCTAGCACAAAGCTGCTTGGTGGTAACTCCATCGAATAAAATCCTTTTTGAATCACCAAATTGTCGCATTCATTGAAATCACTTCCTCCACTTGTGAGAATTTGATGCATATGCAATGTGGTCAGTGAATGGGCATTAAGGAGTATCTCCAGCTGTCATTTGAAGCTCTGCTGGAAGTATGTGTTCTCTCATGGAGTAAGGGGTTGAAGGAGCCATCAAGGAATTGGATATCCCTTTAGAAAAGGCTGGAAGACCCTTTTAGATGCGAAATTCTTTGTTTTTTTCTCACATGCTTCCCGTTGGTCAATGACCAACCAAGGTGCTCTATACTTCTTCACTACTTGTAAAGCGTGATGTATGATTCATTGACTTTTAATTTAATAAAAGTAGACATTCAAATTGCGAATGTCTAGCTATTTAATGGATAAGGGAATAGATTATAACTGTTAAGCTAAACTCAGTTCAATCTTGTAGAAAGAACAACTCAAACTTAGGCATTCAACTGTTAGATATAAACCGTAAACCTATATTTTTAAAATATATAATTTGTCACGCCCCAAACTTGGGCCTGGACGTAACACGACACTCGGTGCCTGACTACATGTGACCGAGCGAACCAACTAGCTGGCTGAATCAACATGTGGTATCATAACATACTGAATGCGGAAGATAAACTAACACATGCTGATATACTGAAAGTCTGGATGATATAAATCATAGTCCGGAAATACTAATACAATTCTGAAACATAGCCAACATAGCTTAACATGAAAAGCGTGAGGCTCTGTCTAACTGTTACTCTAGTCTATGAAGCCTCTAATGAAGTACTGAAAACGCTAACTGTCTGAAGATACTGAAGACTGTAGTAATGATAATGCCCCGAAAGAACTGGGGATCACCAAATAGCTGGTACGAGAATCCTAGCGCTCTGAATCGTCAACCTGTAAATCATTACCTGCATCGTGAGATGCAGGCCCCGGGCAAAAGGGACATCAGTACATTTGAATTGCACTGGTATGTAAAGCAACTGAAAGAAAGAGCTATAAATGCTGAAACTGACGACTGACGACTGACGACTGACGACTGACGACTGACGACTGACGACTGACGACTGACGACTGACGACTGACGACTGACGATAACTGACGATAGCTGATAATTGACGATAATTGATTAACTGATTAACTGATAACTCATAACTGATAACTCATAACTGATAACTCATTACTCATAACTCATAACTGATAACTGAACAAAGGAAGTAAGGATATGAATACTCCCTCTTCTGAATAATGAACAACCTGTTTATCTAAATATTAAACTGCGGCCTCAGGCCCAATATATATATGTGCACAAACTGCGGCCTCGGGTCCAAGTATACGTATACATAACTGCGACCTCAAGTCCAAAATGCATAAAGCATAAACTGCAGCCTCAGGCCCAAAGATGCATAAAGCATAAACTGCGGCCTCAGGCCCAAATACAAGTGTTCAACATCCAGGAACTGAGAATCATACTGCAATACATGATAGTGAAATACTGAATTACACCGAGTTACATGATACTGGATTACTGGATCACACTGAGTTACATAATACTGGAATACTGAATGGGACTAGACTGCGACATGTATTCTGGACTGATTATGAACACCGAAACTTCAACTGTTTATGGCATACTGAGTAATCTATACTAAGACTCGGGGGCATCAAACCCAAGTCTATATTGAATACGCACTGAGCTCACAACGTTCAGAACGAAAGTCATGAACGAGTTATGAAGCTAAAGAATAGAAGTTCTGCAACTATTCAAGGAACTAAGCTTAACTATATTTTTGAGGCAATTAGTAACGTCGTAAAAGAAACGTAGTGTAGGGAGAATCATTAACATTCCCAAACATAGAGAGTTAGCCTCACATACCTTAACTTCCTGTCCTTGAGCGTAATACAACATTCGCCAACCCTTTCAACTTTAATCTATATCAATACAAGTCAAAGGGATTCAAAATTAGCAACAATACCCATGTTTTGGTCACTTAGGCATTTTATCAAACACTTGGTGGCATAAAGCTTCATAGCCCTTATTAATGGTGTCTCTACACCCAATAACCCATTCTCTTGCTTCTAGATAAATTCTAAAGTCTCAAATGGTTATAATCAATATTATTCTTTATCACACATAAGGTAAACAACACCCTTAACCAATAATCAACAATCAACAACCCAAACCTATAACCGTTCATGCTTTTCTATCAAACCCATCAACTCATATCTCATGAACTAGAGTCTATAATCATTAATTCAATGATAGAATCAATTAGAGGGTGAAAGATATTACCTTTTCGACGTTCAATCTTCTTGAATTCGAGTTCTAGGGTTTCTTCTCTCAACAATGGTGTCCCAATCGAATATTTAATGATATAGAGGGTTTACCGATGTTAATAAGGTGTTGGGAATTGAAATAAACTTAGAATGGCCATTAGAACTTACCTTGGATGGTGGAGGGACCTTTATGGAGTTAGGTTTTTGAGAGCTTTCCTTTCTAGAGCAAGTTTTTATGTTTTGGGGCCGTGGGGGACGAAATAGGGCTAAAAAAACGACTTCCCAAGTTGGCCACCGCGTCCCAGTAGGCCCGACCGCGGTAAATCGCTGGAACACTGCCTCACGACCGCGGTCGCGGTCAAACGCGGCCGAACGCGGTGGTTACGCACCATTCTGTAAAACGGGCATAACTTTTTGCACAGAGCTCCGTCTGGGCTCCACTATATATCTTTGGAAAGCTATTTCAAAGGCCTATAACTTTCATGCTTTGAATTTTCCCAAATTCCTTACACATTTTCACTAAACCCCTGCTGGAAGACAGACCTTCTGCAAACTTAGTCGATTTTGTCAAATCTTATGCACCTCACTTTCCATCTTGATTCCAAAACAACTATGTTTACCCATACTCATCCCGCTAGGACTTCATATGTCTAAAATATCAAGTTAATACCCATTTAATAAATCCACACCTAGTCCGAATGTATTGGATGTTACATAATTAATAACAACCTTTAAAGTTTAAACTGTTTTGTAACTTGAAGCATTTTCAAGGAAAACTAACAAATGTCTATCAGAAAGTCTAAACAAGGGATATCTTGAGTCCAAATGGATAAACACAAGTCATTTACTTTGAAGTTTGATTCCCCCATATTGTAGATCATGTATAACTTGGTCTCACCATGAAAAGTTTTAGATAGCGCTGTTAAGCTGTTGATGAATTAGTAGACAAGCTATTCGGATGTATGTTAGTGGGGCTTAGGTGAAGGGACAAACAAATATAATCTATTAGCTTCATGGCAGAAAACCAAAATTCTATCTTTATAACTCTCCTCACATACATTTAGATCAAATCAAGAGCCTACTGATTTCTAAGGTAAAAAATAACGCAATTACCTCTTCGTGTATAAATGTATCAAGTTAAAGATCCTTCGTTTTATCCATTTAGATATTCAACTATATGCAGCCTCTCTGCAAGTAAAATGAAGCTGATTGACTGACATGTAAGCGTTATCGAGAGAAATCTCTCTTTTCTTATTCCTCTAAGGGCATGGTTTTTTGAAATGTCCTGCTAGGTTTGATTTCTCGACATGCTTCACCTACATATTACGGAGTATCATT
>NW_017679776.1:6994-7554 GCF_001879085.1 Nicotiana attenuata | reverse complement strand
TTCCAAGAGTGGGAATGGTAGTTCGTTAGAGACTGTGAGTGCGGAAAGGTTTGTGGGTGTATCTGATGTTGTTTCACATTTGGCACCTTTTTTGGCATCGTCTTTGGATCCATCCTTGATATTTGAGGTGGGAATTAACATGTTATACTTGGCTGACGTTCCTGGAGGGAAACCCGAGTGGGCATCCACTTCCATCATTGCTATTCTCACTCTTTGGGATAGGCAAGAGTTTTCTTCTGCAAGGGAGAGTATTGTAAGAGCTGTTGTCACCAATTTGCATCTTCTTGATCTCAGCATGCAGGTTGGTGTATCTGTTGCCTTCTTGTTTATCCTCTTTTGAAGACGAATCCGAATTGTGGATTTGGCTTATTGACTACTGACCCTGTATGTGATAATCTCCGAAACTGATACTCCAAGTAGATTCTGAGTACATCATTTCACTGTTCGGTAGCTGTTATTGAAATCTTGTCACATTCAAGAATTATAGTAATTATTTATCAAATAAATAAAGTATTAACACTTAACTTACGTCGTAAACGGGAAGTAACTTAGGGAGTTCC
>NW_017679776.1:0-5331 GCF_001879085.1 Nicotiana attenuata | reverse complement strand
TGTTCAAATCTTTTGTACTTTGTACTTTGCTAACCAAGTCACATTCTGTTTCTTAATTTGTCTGAAACTTACATCTTGCAGGTGAACACACCTAGAGTATGTACTCGGCTTATTTGGGCTATCTCAGAGCATATTGATCTAGAAGGTTTGGATCCCCTTTTGGCTGATGATCCAGAAGATCCCCTGAATATAATTATATCAAATATACACAAAGTTCTCTTCAACATAGATTCGTCTGCCAGCACAACAAATCGCCTTCAGGATGTTCAAGCAGTTCTTCTGTGTGCTCAGAGGTTGGGTTCACGTAATGCCCGGGCAGGGCAATTGCTAATAAAAGAACTTGAAGAGTTTAGGAGCAATGCATTAGCTGATTCAGTGAATAAACATCAGTGTCGGTTAATACTGCAGCGGATCAAATATGTCTCCAACCACTCGGAAAGCAAGTGAGTAGAACAGTCATTCTTTCCTCTTAAATGGTAATGTAGCTCACATGATGCCCAGAACTGATTACCCTGTAAAATGCCTGAGATGAACGGAAAACTCTTCATTGAAAGTTGAAACTCAAACTCTTCAAAAACCATTTGGCCTCTAGATTGCTGTTCAGAATCTCTCGTCCGTTTTGGTGATATAATGTGAGAGTTAACCTGAAAGGATTATTGTAGTTTCTTTATTAACTTCCGCAGATGGTATCCTCCCTGCTCCTCCAGGGGGAAGGTTTTGTGTTTAAATTAGTTTGATCTGTGTAAGCAAATGAGGGGGTTTAGTTGGTTGTAGGATATAATTTATTTGAAAAACTTTATTAGCAAAGCTGTGAAATATTGTTGGATGATACGTCTGTTTTTTTCTCTTCTCCAAGGTGGGCTGCGGTTGGTGAAGCAAGAGGAGATTATCCATTTAGCCATCACAAGTTAACTGTTCAGTTTTATGAAGCAGCTGCTGCTCAGGACCGAAAGCTGGAAGGATTGGTTCACAAGGCTATTTTAGAGCTTTGGAGGCCTGATCCTAGTGAGCTAGCACTATTGCTGGCTAAACGAGTCGACTCAACTTTACTCAAGGTTCCTCCAAGTGCATATAATTTGACTGGCAGCAGTGATCCTTGCTATGTTGAAGCATATCATTTAACTGATCCAAGTGATGGAAGGATTACTCTGCACTTAAAGGTCAAGATCTCTACTTCTCTTTATTGTTATAGTTGATCTTCGTTTCTTTTATGCTTTGCATCTTTGTAAATTGTAATCATGAAGAAAACATCTTTGTTCAAAGTCACACATTGATTAAGTGTATGGGCTATTATCTTTTTCATATGGTTTTGGACAATTCTTACTGTTTGAGCTAGCTTTTGTTATGAGTTAAGCCCAAGATCCATTTTCTTAACGTGGTATCAGAGTCGAATCCACCATGCTATTCTGCTATTCATTGTCGGGCCACTCATGTTATGTTACTCTGTGCTCTATATGTCGAGCCCTGGGTGTCCAGGAGATGTTAAAATCGCACACCAGTCAAATGTAGGGCTGTAATCTCCTCGTGCGGTTTTGAATAATTCTCACCACTTAAACTAGTTTTCGGGATTGAGTTAGGCCAAAGGTCCACTTCCTTAACTAGCTTAATGGTTTTTATACAAAATTGGCTGCAACAGTGCCAATGAGAATATGTCTCCATTTTATCCTCTTTTGCTTGTGTAATCATAGTGGTCTGTTATTAATTTTTACCAGTGGCAGCAATCCTATTAAAAATACTCTTGATTTTCTTTTCTAAAGAGTGCAAGCCTGTGTTTGGACGAAAAACGGTTGCAAGATTTTTCCCAAACAACTTTTTTAGTGTTCTGTAAAATTTTTTGAGTCTTATGGCACACAATCTGAAAAACTAGCATATTCCTTTAGTTTTAATCTTGTTACTGGTACCATTTCTGAAACACGTAGAAGCTTTTTAGGACATATAAAAACTTGTCAACTTTTCTCTATTTAAACTTCTGCAAATGGTTGTTAATGTGTTCATGCGAACTAAAACTCTTATGTACATAAGCCCCCATGCAGAAATAGTGGATTTCTATGTGTTGCCAAAGCGTGGTGTTAAAGTTACATTTCTTCAGCTTTTAGCATAAAATCAGTTTTGGATCTATCAAGTTGTAAAATTTGGTTAAATACAAAGTTGTTAAAGGAGTTTAAATAATGAGAGCATAGTATCATAATGGGCCATGAGCCGACCGGTTAGTTATGCGTTAATAATATATTTTGATGAAATATTGGTTGCGTTGTTTGAGTGGGACTATTGCTCAGGTGAATCACTATTTATTCGTAATTCTTGGAAAACTAAGAGGCAGCATCTACTGACATTCATAATTTTGCAGGTTCTAAATTTGACTGAGATAGAACTTAATCGGGTGGATTTACGAGTTGGACTTTCTGGTGGATTATATTTCATGGATGGATCTCCTCAAGCAGTACGCCAGCTGCGCAACCTTAATTCACAGGTTAGACCTTTTCCTGAGACCGTCATGCTTATTTATCAAGTTCAGTTTCCTCCCTCATGGATGTGTTTCTCCTGCCGACACAAAACATCTGCATTCCATTTTTGTAAAAGTAGCTTTACCTTATCCCTTTTGTCTGGCCTATTAATTCCCCACACATTCCAGCAGATTATTTTCAACTGCTATATCTTATGTGGTCCCTTTTGTGGCAATGTTATTTACTTAGTTATATCTTCACCATGCCTCATCACATGTGGACTGATCTCTTCTCCGTAGACCAAGCACGTAAAACCTTTTTTGGACAACCCAAGAGATCTACATGCTCTAGTACCAAGTGAATTGAACTGTTAAAAAAGAAATATATCTATTTAACAGTTTTATTTTAGGTTCCCACAAATGAGCATGGTATAGTGACAGTTCTTCATTGATTGAATTGACACACTGAGATATTAGTCAAGGTTTGTGAATCTCTTTGTTGTTTTTCTGAGTTTTCTAATCTCATTTCTTTCATTACCATGTTTGCCACTTTCCAAAATAGAAAAATGTAACTCTTATTTGCAGATGCTATCTAATTAGAGGCCTAAGATTGCGTCTTGCATATTTTGTGTGGTTACACATCTTTGGTTTAGCTTGATTTTTGAGAAGAAAAAGATATATTGATGGATAGATATTCATTTAATTGTTTCATGTATTCAAATTTTATTTCCCATATGGAAAATATGGTAGACACTTGTGATTGGTTGTTCCAGTGTTTCGGACCAAACATCGCCTTTTTTAAGGCTGTTCCCTATCTTCGACTGGACAAAAGAAGGGGGTAGGGAAGGGGATTTTTTGATTAACCTGAAACCTTTTATGCTCATTTCATTTGGCTCGAAAACGTTGCTCGATAATGAATAACCTTTTTGTTCACATTTTTCATTATCCTTGTAAATTGACTGTTGGACCCTAATGCTCATTGGTGGTACTCCATACATTGATAGTTTCTGTTTCATAAATTGACTGGACTTGCATGAATCCAGGAACCAGTGTTGAGCAGTGTAACTGTGGGCGTTTCTCATTTTGAGCGTTGTGACCTTTGGGTTCAAGTACTTTACTACCCCTTTTATGGTTCTGGTCCTGCCGACTATGAAGACTCTGAAGAGGATCCACAAGTTATGAGACAAAAGAAAAGCCTGAGACCTGAATTAGGAGAACCCGTCATTTTGAGATGTCAGCCATACAAAATTCCTCTGACCGAGCTTCTTTTGCCACATAAAATTTCACCAGTTGAATATTTTCGTCTATGGCCTAGTTTGCCCGCTATAGTTGAGTGTACTGGTACATATACATATGAAGGAAGCGGTTTCATGGCTACTGCTGCTCAGCAATATGGGGAGTCTCCATTCCTGAGTGGCCTGAAATCTCTGTCTTCCAAACCTTTCCACCGAGTTTGCTCACACATCATCCGGACAGTTGCTGGATTTGAGGTCAGTAACTTTGTTTTTACTATCTTCTGATTTTCTTTGGGAATATTTTACTATGTTGGATTTAGAAGCCACATTGAAGTTTTTCAGGCACTTCTAATTGGGTATTTTACATATGAAGATTGACCTTTCCTTTCTGCTTGGATTTATGTTCAAATTCAATGCATTCCATTTTCTCCTTATCTCATTTGCTGCTTGGTATTGAGCAGCTCTGTTTTGCTGCTAAAACCTGGTATGGAGGGTTTTTGGGCATGATGGTTTCTGGTGCAAGTGAAGTGAGCAGAAATGTGGATCTTGGCGGCGAGGCGACCACAATGATGTGCAAATTTGTGATCCGAGCATCAGATGAATCCATTACCAAGGAGATTGCTTCAGATTTTCAGGGTTGGTTGGATGACCTAACTGATGGTGGTGTTGAGTACATGCCTGAAGATGAAGTAAAGGTGGCTGCTGCTGAAAAGCTAAAGATTTCAATGGAACGGATAGCATTACTAAAGGCGGCAAGACCTCGCCTGAAGTCTCCAAAATCTGATGATGAAGAAGAAGAGGAGGAAGACGAAGATGATGAGAACCAAAAGAAAGAAGACATGATTAACGTTGAAAATGGTAAAACTAAGGGGCCAACTACTTTATTTAAGTGGACGGCAGAAGAGGTTGAGCATTGGGCACTTCAAGCAGCTGTAATTAAGGAGTGGCATATGCTCTGTAAAGATAGGGATGCCAAAGTAAATTGATTTTGCATACTTTCTTCGCCATTTTTGTTTTGATAATTTGATTTAGGTCGTTGGTTGAGATGAGTTCTAAGTTTGTTTTCTATAATTCTAATTTGTTTCTTTTGTCCTAGTTTTGTAATTTTTCTTTATCTTTTTGAAGCACTCTGAGGCTGTAAATTAAGTAAGGCCTGACGCCTTATACCATCTTATACCTTCATCCTTTCTCTTCTCTGTTGTGTACTTTCTATTACCATCTTTTAACTTTTGGAAACTTAATAACTATCAATCTGTGTCTGAAAAAAGAATAAACTGTTGTCTGCTTCCTTTGGTGCTAATAGTTGGCAAATATATGGTTTCCTGGAATATGTAGAGGATGAATATCTTAATTGTTTGCTTTTTTCATCGCAATCCCATCTAATCTCATGTGCACTTTGCAAATCTTATGTTGGGTAAAGTTGCAGTGCATATATTATGTTTTAGTTTTACCTGTCTTAAAACACTTATACTTTGGATTGCTTTTCCACAGTTCAACCTTTTGGTTGACACTTTCGCTAATCTGTCAACTAACTTTTATTTGCAAATAACGTACACACGGTTAGCTCTCCATCCGTTTAATTCCTTTGTACCTATTGGTGCTCCGAATCTCTTATTTATCGACTTAATTGGTTTATACTATTTGGGGGGTGGG
>NW_017679775.1:8671-15693 GCF_001879085.1 Nicotiana attenuata | reverse complement strand
GACTCGACGACAGTCGAAGTCACGTACATGGCTAAGGCCATAAATGATATTATGGCGAAAGCCATCGACGCCGATAAGTCAACCCAGCTCGACTACGACGGCAAGTAACTCGATGACAGTCGAAGTTGCACACACGGCTAAGGCCATCAACAATACTAAGGCCGAAAATAAAAGGTACCAAGAGAAAAGAATAACAGCAAAAGTATAACTTCCATTATCATCCAAAAATACATGTACAAAAGGACCCATTTACGTCTCCAAAAATAGCAAAACAAAATGAATACAAGTCCTAAGAGGCTTCGCCATTCTGTTCACCACCCCCCGTCGGACCGCCATCTCGTCCGCCGCCGTCCTCGGCCTGATAGGCCGCAGAGATCAAGGAGCCGGATTCTAGACGGTTGACGTCTTCGGAGTTATAACCCGCCCGGTCTGGGGAATCAGAACTATACCCACAAGTTTCACGGGCGACACGGGCTATGCGTCGTTGCTCCTGAACCTCCGCCTCAGTAGCTCGACCCGCAGCTAAGAACTCCTCGAATACGACCAATCTGGCCTTGGCGTACACCCACATATCATGTGCCTCACGATGCGCATCCTCATCAGGCCTTGGTGCAGCAGTCCGCTTAAGGACTTCAATCTCAGCCGCCTTGGCATCGAGTTCGGTAGTCATAGCGGCAACCTTGGTCTGCAAATCAGCAGCTTCTGCCGCTAGCCCACGGCCAACCTCCAGCTCTTCTTCCTTAGACTGGAGAAGAGTCTCCAGCTCAATGTTCCGAGCCAGGGCGATCATCAGCTGCTCGTCGATTTGCTCCAGCTCGGCCACCCTCCGTTTCAGCTGGGCTTCAGACTACTCCAAACCCTCACGGAAAACCTGAAATTTCGGGTCCTGCTTGAGTAGGTCCGCCAGCGCCTGATGCTTGACGCGGCACCGCCGATATTTCTTTACCACCTTGTTAAAGGTGGCTGCCTTCCTTTGCGCTCGCCGCCCCCTCTCTATCTCCAAGATGAGAGTCTAAAGAAGAGGAAAAAGAGGAAAGGCAAGTCAGTATGCATCAAAATTTACTTTACGGTGCATGAAGAAAATCAAAAAAATACCTGCAAGGCCGCGCCGGCAACCCTCCGGGATAGTTCCCCGTCGCTAACCCCTTTTAACATTTCACGCTCAGCGGCCGCACATAGCAGGGTCATATCCGTTGCGGCCTGCTCGCTGTGTTGCAACAGGTTATACCCTCTTGGGATCAGAATTCGGCGGTTGGATCTACCTGCCGTCATCCCCACACGGGCCAAACCCCACGTTAACACATCTGTATCCGCCTGGGCGGCCTCAGGGCCCACCCTCTTGGTATCATCGCCCGCTTCTCCAACGGCAGCCGACGAGCCGCTCTCCGGAATGCGTGTTGGGCTGGCATCAAGAAGCGCCCCCTTGGGGAGCCGACCTCCCGGAATGGATGGCATCTGCCATAAAAACTGGCCTTGACTCCCGATGGGGCTCGCTCGCTCCCTCGTCTTCTGCGGCTATCCCCTTGCCGGTTATCAACCGGTGTCTTTTCCTTTCCGGCGGCTCCTCGCTCTCAGAAGTTTCCTCCACAGCCCGTGGAGATGGCATTGAAGAAGTCGCTTCCCTCGTGGACGCCGCCACGGGCAGCGGTTGAGGAACCTCCGCAGCGCTATCACTGGGCGAGCCACAGGGTATGTATCCATCTTCAGAGTCAGTCCCCGCCCTAGGTGAGGTGACGACGTTCTTCTTCTTCTTCCTCTTCTTAGGGGCACTCCGACCTGCCAACGCGAATAAGTCAGGTGACAAGAACGTAGGGAACTCCCAAACCGTAGCCAAAGAATTACCTGACAGGCCGTACTGTTGAAGAAATGCAGCCCAGGTACGACATTCCTCCGCATAAGGTATTATTCTTTCCACCCATGATTTAATGTCATCAGTGACTGGGATGGAGAAGCCCTCACTGCGGATAAAAAAAGGTGAAAAGCAAAGAAATTACAATAGCCGTATGGTCAAAAGCGCAAGCAGCCCTGAATTCTACAAGTAGAAATACTTACGTTCTAGATTCCATCTTTCCGGGAACCCTTCGGGATTTGACACCAGGTGCTCCGTCCTGATGTAGAAATATTTACGCCAAAAACGGCGGTTGGGCTTATCATCGGCTTTAAAAACCAAGCCCCTTGTACCACGGCTTTTTAACTGCAGCATGGTACCCCTCAGGTAACCAGGGCTGAATAACTGCAAGAGGTGGTGGACCGAGACGCTACACTCAGCCCTGGCCGCATAAGTGGTCATAATACGGCACACCTTCAAGGTGTAAGGAGTGAGCTGAGCCGGACACACATTGTAAAAACGGCAAAGCTCCTCCGTCAGAGGGTAGATTGGAAGATTGTAACCGATCAAGAACGGGTACTCGTAGAATGTGCAGTATCCAGGCCAGTGCACATTGGCATAGTCCGTCCCGACCGGAACCATTTCCACGTGGTCCGGAATATGATGCGTCTCTCGAAGATCATCTAAGTGGGATTGTAATAAAACGCTGTGCTCCCAGGGAAGGTCTGGGCTTTTAGTTGGAAAATCCCTGCGAACATGCATCTCCTTCGGAAGGACGTTGTCTACACTGAGAGGAACAAGGGCCTTCTCCGCCTTTTCCCCTTCACCAACGGAAGATGGCGGAACCCTAGACGGGGCATTATCTTTAGCCTTTTTAATACTCTGTCCACGTTTTGTCATGATTATATTACGTAAGAAACGAAGCACTGGCGATAGGAAGTGTGGTTTCATCAGAAGTGGGAGAGTCCCTCACGAAATAACGGTTACAGGAAAGGAAGACAAAGGAGTAGATTGGAAAATACTTTCTGAAGACTTGAAAGGTGAATCGAATCGAACCTCTCTCCTACTTATAGGGATAAGTTGCGCAGAAATCGAAGAGTCATGATTCAAAACGTGCGCGAGAAACCAAAATGTCACATCACCCTCTGAACCGCCTCGGGGGCAAATATAATAATGATACATACAGGCGATGACGTCATTCCAAAAAGGAATCCACGCGTCAGAGGCTCTACAACGTCATATATTTCACCTCCTTCATATTGCCGCCCCTGGTCGAGGTCAAATTCTCCTAAGCCGAGGTTCGCATTTCCGCCCATCGAAGATGCCCCCCGAATGCATCTCCAACGAGCGGAGGGACTAACTGTATGGGGTCAAATTTGATCGTCAGCATCCCTACGCCAGGGGGTACGCCCAGTGAGTGTACGCCGACTAACGTAACGGGTACGAGTCGGATGCGGGGACAAAAGCGACATCGTTTAGGACTCAGTGTCTTCACTAGGGAGATGTTACCTGTCTTTGTAACTTTTTGATTCTTTCGAGGAAGGTCTCTTATTATATAAAGGAGACCTTCACATTGTAAAAGGGGGATTCTGATCTAATACAACTCTCTCATTTTCTGTCTTTCTCTCTCTATCTCTACCTCAAACGAACATATCTTGTTAAGTTCATATTATCACTTTGCAATACCAGATCTACAATAATAATATCATCTTTGCATCTCTAGGTTTATTATATTTGATTACGATTTACCCTTTTCTTACTTTCGATTGTTTTCTAGCTTACAAAGTATTTGCTAACTTTCATGGGCGCAAACAGTATTATCATTAATTACTAGTATTAGCACCGGCGACCATTATGCGCAGACACTAACCATGTTAAATATTTGAGCTTTATTTTGCATTATACGTAAAAATCCTTAAAATTTAAGTCTCTCGATAAATACAGATAATCTTTGGATTTAATACCTCAAGAAACCTACATAAAAAATGATTAAACATTTCTCCAATGCATCCTAGTTACTAATTCTAGTTTTTTAAGTACGCAAAATTCTTACAGATGTCATTGGAATCAGAAATAGTCAGCAAGCAAAATAATAACTCATATTTATGGCAAAACAATCAAAGGTTGAGACTATGAAGGACTCTTTGGATACGACTTTACTCTTTTACTACTGCTTGAACTCTTATGTGGTGTGTTGATATTTTACTAAAATTATTTCTATTTTAATTTAGATTTCTAAAACTTTATTTTTCAATAATAATTATTTTTATAACAATGTAAGTGAAAATATTATCCTTAATTCAAAACTCATTTAAGTCGGCTATCTAAATTTGAAAAATCCTTTAGCCAGTGATTTTCTTTCTAGTATGACTCCATTTTGATATTTGACATTAACCATGTTAAATATGTGAGTTATTTGAATTATATGTAAATAACCTTAAAATTTAAAACTTCTAGATAATTATAGATAATCGTTAGATATTGTTTATGAAATACTACATGAAAAAAGGCTAACATTTTCTCAAATCTCGTAGTGATAATTTTATTTTTGCTCCATTCTTATTGTTGTCATTGGAACCTAAAAATAGTCACAAAGCGAAATAATAACTCGTACTTATGAGCTCTAGCAAAGCACAAAGGTTGGCACAATATGAACGATTCTTTGGTTATGACGTGACTCTTTTACTACGACTTGAATTCTTATTTGGTATGCTATTATGTTTAAAATAAATATTTCTATTTTGAACTTTCAATTTCTACAACATTATATATATTTCAATAATAATTATTTTTATAATGATGCAGGTGAAGATATTATCCTTATTTTAAAATTCACTTTAATCGGCTATCTAAAAATTTAATTTATTGTTTGGCCGGTGAAATTTTATTTCAGTATGACTCCATTTTGAGTTTATCGATATCTCTAGCCACATATTTTAAATTTTGAATACCCTAGACATATACAGATTTTTTGTTTTTTGAATTATTAAATGTTAGGTTAATTGATTGTTATTATATAACATTGCATATATTGTCTTAAAGTTGCCAAGCAATTTTTTCTCGACCCCATACTTGGCTTAACTCAATGCAAACTACTTAAATTATAATTAAATTCAAATACGAATATCATATCTGTTTGTTAGTAATAGTAATTTTTTAAAAACGACACACAATGTAAATAAAAAAAATATTCTATGATATCCTTATCTTATAATCTATGTATTTGAGTTGATAAAAATATCTGAATCGATGAGATCGGCTTTTAAATTTTTTACGCTCAACAAAGATGAAATAAAAGAAGAAATTCGTTGTCTCTTATCTCTCTTTCAATTATGATAACGCTTTATTTGGTTGTACAACTTTATTGGTACAATATAAATGCTTGTATAATAGTGCATACTTGGATGAATAAGTAGTATTTATAATGTTTACCTGTTATACATATTACATATAATTCATATAATACATTAAACAATTACTTAATAAGTATATTATGAAGTAGAAATTAAAATATTATTAGTATGAAATATTATTTTATTTGGATATACATTGGATATAATTCTTTTTTTTTTCAATATGATAATTATACATGACATAAAATTTGGAATATTGAATTTTATAATATAAATATACCATATATTTATTGTATAAATATTATATATTTAGAGCATATTATAGTTGTATAAATATTATATACTACAATATTTATACAACTGTGGGCCTGCTACATATTATTTTTCATCATATAGAATGAAAAGAATTGTAAATTCTCATATAATTTTATATTTAAATTTTAACTTTAAAATATTGAGTTAATCTAGTTAAATTGACTCTCGAAAAGAGAAAAGGTTCAATTTTTGAAACAGATACATGGAGTAACTAAACCATGAAAAATTTCATCATTAATCTGCCCGGAGGATGGCCTGGTCCAGCCCTCTAAAATAAGGGACCTACGTTGGTTCCACAGTCTTAGTTATAGTAATTAATTATAGGAAAATTTTCATAAAGTACTATCTTTTAGTGGTAATTAGCTATCTATAGATATCATTTGCTATATTATGGAGTGTAGATACGTTTTCTGTTGTTATAAGATGTAGTAGATGTATTTAAGCTATTGTATTAATGAATACAGCAGCAAAAATAGGCGTGAATCAGGGAAGTCCAGCTAATCAGTTGTTATATTCGAGTATATTCGACTGTATTCATGGCGTGAAACATGGGATTACAGCTGGACAGATTATTGTATTCGACTGTATTCGATTGTATTCACGGCGTGAAACAGGAGACTACACTGTTTTTAAACGGAAAGTGAATCAATTAACATAATAGAGTCCTAATATAACTCAACAAACTCAATTATAACACACAAATTTTGTATTTTCTTCTATAAAAAGATTCTCAATCGAAAAATACCCAAAAACATAGAATCTTCAGAGAAATTATATAATACATCTGAATACATAAATTATATTAATTAAAAAAATTATATGAATACATTCATGGCATATAGCGAGACAGTGAATACAATGAAATACATAGAATACATCGGGATACATTGAAATACAAAGGGAAAAAAGACAGTGAATACAATGAAATACATGGAATACAGCGAGATACATTGAATTACAATGGAAAAAAAGACAATGAATACAATGAAATACATGAAAATACAGCGTGATACATTAAAAAAACATTGAAATATATTAAAAGAAAATCAAGTTGCTCAGCCCCAAACTCCGTCGTCTTTGTTCAAGAACAAACCCTAATTTCCGGCGAATCCGCCGTCGAGCAAAAATCATGAATCTCACCAAAAAGGCCCTTCATATTCAATCAAGTGCCCTTCGTATTTTACGAAACCCAATTGGGAGCCCTTCGTAACAGAAAATCAATAAGAAAAAGCCCTTCGTAACAGCCCCACCAAAAATTTTCATGAATGAAGTGCCCTCCGTCAGTGCCCTTGTCACGACCCGGATTTTCCACCTTCGAGAGTCGTGATATAACAGGAGCTAGGCAAGCCAATTAATTTAATGCCTCTCTTGACAACATCAACAATATAAAGAAAGACGAGACAATTAATATAAAAGCGGAAGTCTCAAAACATAAATAACTGAAACCAAGTGCGGAAGCTCAAATACATCTCTACCCAGATCTGGTGTCACTAACTCACGAACTTCTACAGAATGCTAAATACAAA
>NW_017679775.1:3788-6587 GCF_001879085.1 Nicotiana attenuata | reverse complement strand
GAAATAGGTACTGAATCAATACACGAAAATAAAACAAATAGTTTACCATCAAAATTTATGAATTACCCATTTAATATGCCCATTCAAGATGACAATTGTATACACATATGCAATACACTAATCTATGAAGCTGATGAAATAGCCTAATACAATGGTAGAAGAGAGAAAGATAAATACCTCGATTTAACTTCTTATCCATAATATCCACAATCAATGAACTAAAGTGTGGAAAAATCATCTGACAAACCAAACGAATTATTTTGAATTTGAGAAACGGACACTCAGCAATTCCAGAACAGCAATCAACAATTCCAGTAGCTAACAGCCCTTTTGAAGACCCAGAAAAATAAAATTAGCTTCAGATCTCAATGTAAAATAAAAAAAAAATTCAATTCTTTTGTCCAGCCATTTCGTGTGTGCTTATGTATGAGATGAGAGAGGCGCTGCTTTTTGTTCTAATCTTCAGAGGAAGGGTTCTCAGATTATTGGCAAGGCCTCGAGGAAATGGGGGAGAGGGTTCTAGTTTTTGGCGTTCTTTTTTTTTGTGTTTGTGTTTGTGTTTGTGGTGTAGGTAGTATTATATAGGGCAGGGATTAGGTTAGGGGTATGGGCCTAGGAACTATGGGCTAGGGATTTTGGGCCAAAGACTAAAAAAATGGACTATAAGATTTATAAAAACGGGATAAACCAACCTAAAACTAATTCTTTCTTCTAAAATTATGTACAATTATAATATAAAAATACAAAACTAATTTTAATTAATTGAACTAAACTATAAAACATAAAACTATATTATTATTTTTTTGTGTTTTCAAGATTATAAAAATAAAGATAGGGTACTATTTTTGTATATTTTTTTTTAAGATTAAAAATGACTATAAAATATTAATAAACCTATTTTTTGTAATTTTCCATTTTCTTGTAATAAAATAAAATAAAATAGTAAAAATTAGTTGAAATGGCGATATTAGGCCTAAACTAAATATTTACATGCTAAAATAGGTAAAATTTCGGGGAGGGTCAAAAATCACATGTCAACACTTATTTGGTTGGACCGAACCGTGAGGCTGCCTACGTATCCTTTAAAGGAATCAGGTCTAACGTAGTTCAAACATTTGACCTAAACTATTTTTCATCTTTCTTTGTTTTCTTTGTCTTTTTCTATTTCTCTTTTTTTTTTCCAAAGTTGCCCCAGCTTCTATTTTTTGGGCGTGTGGACCTTTGACAGTTCTTGTCTTTTCTATTTTTTTTCACTTGAACTTTCTAAGAATTGCCCCAGTTTGTACTCTTGGGACATGGACTTTCTCTTCTTTTTTTTCATTGTTTTTTTTTGACTCTTGACTCTAAACTTGATTCCAAAAGAGGGTGGTCAAAGAAAATAACACAGGCTCAAAAGGGGTAGCGAAGGATATAAAGTGTTTGGATAGCAGAAAAAGGGCCTCCCAGCCTCGAGAACGCCAATTATAGTATCCTTTCGCGATCACATCATTGATGAACATGCCTGTCTTCTTGGGTCTTTTCCAGTGTAAAGCTGTATGAGCAATACTTTCCTCGTTGTGAATTACCCTTGTCAATTTGGATAATTTTTCTTGGATTTTGTCTTGATGTAGAAGATGTATTTTGCCACTAACTGATCCATTTCAAGTTGTCTGGAATACACCTTCTATTGAAAAACACTTTCTATCTCTTAAGCCCGATCTATCCTTAAGCCCGATCTTCTCAAATGATTCAAAACGTAGGGATTCTTAACTTCCATGAGCATGACTGCTTTGGGTCCATGTAAACTCAGCTCATGCTTATTTTCCAAATGTTTCACGCGTCTATTCTTCTTCAAAAGTGTCTTTTTCTCACTTATGCAATTCAAGACTAAATCAGTTTTCTAAGATCTGGCCAAAAATTCCGCATGCATGTCATGTCACTAGAACTAGCGTGAAAAGAATTATGCACAAAGTGGACACAAAATGACTGGCTATTTTTTATTGAATGAAGGATAGCAGGGTCCGATAACAAAAGAAGAAGAAAAGAAGACAAAATAAGCTATCATGGTTAAAGGAGGAGTGACTTTCCAGTTACTAAGCGACATATTAGCCACATATTCGCACATCAGCATTACTACAGCAGCTGACCATTTTGATTGCTTTGGATTCACCACTCAAATTTTGACAATCATCCCCGAGTAGCCTATGTCCTACTGCTTAAAACTGGTAGAAGTCAGCCAACATTTGCCTCTATTTTATCACCAACTTGCCTACTTGCCTTTTCGTGACCCTGGATCAACAACAATGGTGCTTGTTCCATTGGTTGAGAAGATGCTTCTATTTCCGAGAGATCTTGGATTGTTCTTGTGACTCGCCATTGCAAACCAACAAACCGACCACCTTTGACTAGCTTTTATTTCAAAACAACAACCATGTTAGAATAAACACTCTTTCTTTTTTCCTTTTCATTTTTTTTTCTCTTTCCCTTTTTTTTTTTTTTTTTTTGTTTTTTCCTTTCTCTCTCTTTTTTTTTTCAAAATCATTCGATCGAACCTGATGTGGGTTGCCTACGTATCATGTTGGAACATGAATCAGATCGTGCGTAGTTTGGAAAGATAAGGAATAAAGTAAATAAACTAACTTCTTTTTTTGGGGATTTTGAATTTTTATTTTATTTTTTCAAAAGAAAGACTTATAAAGAAGAAAGAGAATATTTTTGGATTTTGATTTTTCTTCACCATTTTTGCAAAGAAAGACTTCTAAAGAAGAAAGATTTTTTTTTCTTTTTTTTTTGAATTTCGACTTTTTATTGTTTTTTTTT
>NW_017679775.1:0-386 GCF_001879085.1 Nicotiana attenuata | reverse complement strand
AATATAAAACTAATTTTAATTAATTGAACTAAACTATAAAACATAAAACTATTTTTTGTGTTTTCAAGATTATATAAAAATAAAGATAAGGTACTATTTGTATATTTTTTATTTAAATTTACCAAAGATACGTAAACTAAAATATTTTTGTAATTTTTATTTTTTTGTAATAAAATAAAGTAAAAAAAAAAAAGTCAAAATCAGTTGAAATAAAGATATTAAGCCTAAACTAAATATTTACATGCTAAGATATGTAAAATCTCGGGGAGGGTCAAAAATCACATGTCTACAATTACCGTCGATTTGTTCAGGGGTTTTCATCTATTGCAGCACCTATGACCAGACTGACCCAGAAGGGTGCTCCGTTCCAGTGGACGGAAGAGTGC
>NW_017679774.1:4500-15695 GCF_001879085.1 Nicotiana attenuata | reverse complement strand
CTATAGTCCAAATGCTGTCTCTTAAGCTTCTGAAAGCCGTTCGCCTCACAATCATCGGACAACGGAGGACACGGAGCGACCCTTCTGGGATCATCGGGTAAAGGTAGGTGATCGATAGATGAAAAGCCTCGCACGACATGCGGCCTGTATAATAACTGCTAAACTCCCAGGAAACTCCTGATCTACGTCACTTGAAGTAGGACGGCGCCAACTCCTGAACTGCCCCAATTCTCTTGGGATCACACCTTAATACCCTCTCTCTTTGACACAATATGCCCCAAGAAAATGCCACTGACTCTAGCGCACTGAAACTCACACTTGGAGAACTTAGCGATATAGCTTCTGCCTCTCGCAAGGTCTGAAGGCACGGACTCTCGAAATGTTGCTCGTGCTCCCCCAGGCTTACAGGAGTAAATCAAGATTATCGTCAATCGAAGCGTATGAAAAGGAATCAATATAAGGCCTGAACCTCTATTCATCAAGCTACAATAAATGCTGCTGCGGGGGCATTAGTCGAAGCCAAAACGACAATCACAGAGACTCATAATGGCGCACATACGTCGTCCGAAATGCAGTCTTCGGAACTTCGAGTCCCCGAATCTTCCAACTGTAGCTGGTAACCCGCTGAAGCCTCAAGTCGATCTTACCGAGAAACTCCCCTTAGCACCTTGCAAATCTGGTCAGATGTCATCAAACACATCATGCGCGGGCCCCCCCACTACGACGGTAACGTATTATCTTGATGGTCAGCCTTGTTCACGGCCGGTAGTCCAATGCACATCGGCCACTAATATCCCATCCGCTCTCTTCTCACAACAACATCTGGCTGCACGACCCCAAGGTGATTACACTGGGCATACACAAACCCCCTTGCTAGCACCAACCTCAAGCTGCTCCTCTCAACTCCTCAGCACTCTTTTTGGACCATTACGGTCTACCTGCTGGATCTATGAATATAGGCTGGGTGCCTGGAACAAATCACAGAAATCATATCGGATCCGTGTGGCAGATGCAGGGAAGATTCAGAAGGAAACACATCGGCCGAACCCCTGATACTGGAACTGAAGTCAATCGGTCGGAGACTCTCGCTCGGTGTCCCGAAATAAGCTAGATAAGCCAAACACCCTTTCTCGACCATGATGCCGAGCTTCAGGAAAGAGATAACCCGACTAGATGTGTCACTGTGGATCCTTCCACTACCAACCCTGGCAACCTGGCATCGCTAATGTAAAACGTCTTGGCATGGCAATAAGGACGGCGTGGTTGGGATAACCTAATTCATGCCCGAATGACCGGGATCACTAAGTCATAATAACAACAGGAGATCTGTCTCTAAGTCTCGAAACACAGAAGGTGACCACACCAGGACGTATTAGATCCGATCCCCAACCACAAGAATCGCCCACAGTGATGGGACACATGAACAGGAGTGCCCATGGGCTCAGGAGCGAATAACCAGAAATACGAGCAAATAAGATGACAATATGAATAGGTGAACGCCTGGATCAAATACTAGAAGCATCCTCTACTTGCAGACGGAAATAATACCTGGTGGATAACCGCTCTGAGCAATGCAATCTGGTCTAGCCGGAAGAGCATAAATCTGGCGGAGCGCCGGGTGGCTGGCCGCTTCACCCACGCCTGGACGTGAGGAGTACGTGGCGTGAATTGACCTCTCCTGTTTGGCTCCCACCTCTAGGAACGGAGCTCATACTACTCTTTCCCCGGCCCTTAGGTCTACTTGGGAAACATAGGTGCTGGAATCATAGCTGCTGACCTGCCCTGTTTAACTTTTTGCTTGCCCAAAGCTGGGGCAAGGTCCCCTCCTTTGTGTGGGCCTGGTCTCACACCATAGAAACTCTGGGCACCATAGCTGCTATCCGGAGCCTGGCGTGATGGCTGAAATACCCACCGGAGGAACCAGAAATGGCTAGGACGGTATGAACCCTCTGGCATAGCAACTGGAAATAGGAACAGAAGAACGCTGTAGACCTGACATGTCCACTGGAAGAACCCTGAATAGCTGGCGGCGATAAGACTCTTGGTATGGTTGCAGAAATAGGGGCGCTGGAGCACCTTGGACAGGTGGTGGTGCGGATGTGGGGGCCTGCGGGGCTGACCCCTCCCAAACTGACCTCTACCCTAGCCGGGGCCGCCTCTGAACTCTCCGGAGAATCGGTCCCTCTTGTCCTGCTGCGCTGGCTCTCTACCTCTCAGAACGGTAGCTCTCAATCTCTGAGCAACTCCACTTAGCTGATAAGTAATGTCCCATCTCCTATCTTCTTCGGGTCATGTTGGCCCTAATGCCTGAATGCAATCCTCAACAAATTCTTTCTTCCGCACCTCTCTGCGTATAGGTAATCATAATTGCCATTGGCGGATAATTCTGAAACTCTTCTCGCTCATATATCGGTCAGACATCTGACCCTGCAACGCTTCAATTCTGTGTACCTGGTGGAGGCTCTTCCTCTCAGAGGGTGGAATATAACCTGTCCCAAAATAACTGCCGTGAACTGCCCCAAGTGATAGAGGGGGGACTGCGGGTCTGCCAAGAACAATAAGACTACCTACCCTCTACGGGCCCGTGCCCCTCTACTGAAAAGTTGGTGAAGTCAACCCCATGCGACTCCAATATCACTCATGTTGTGCCAGTCTGTCCTGCACTTCAACAAAATCCTAGAGCATCCCTCATGACGCTCACCCCCAAGACAGGAGGTGAAAGTCAGTCCATCTATCCAACCACCTTCTGTGGTCACCATCCCGTAGATTGGTTGGGCCTGGCACTACTGCAAGCAACTGGCTGATGCCCCATCCGCGGGTGGAGTGCACCGGAGTCTGATATACTGCATACTGCATGACCAATGAGCCTGAGCAGTAGGGGGTCTGTGCTCCCCTCCTGCTTGTGATTGTGGCGGTTCTGGGCTGGAAAATAAACAGCCTAGTCATGCTTGTCCTGAACCGCAGCAATTACTCGCCCATGACTGAGTCCACGGTGGTCATGACGCGCATACGGCCATGACCTCATCCTGGATACTTCCGGTTGGGCCGTCATAAAAGTCCTCGGGCGGTAGGTCAAGCTGTGGGCCAGCCGGGTCCGTCGCCTACTCCTCAATAGTAGGGATCCTCGCAGGATATGCTGGTGTGCTAACAGGAAACAGGCTCTGGGGACGTGCTCCACCAGTTCTTGTGTTGCCTTCCGGTTTAGGGATGTATACGGTATATTGCGATGCTTCATGCGTTGTCTTGGGTTGTGTATTGATGTAGGAGGGGCGAGTTATTGCATATGCCTCCCGTCAGCTAAAGATTCATGAGAAAAATTATCCTGTGCACGATCTGGAGTTGGCGGCGATTGTCCATGCTCTTAAGATATGGAGGCATTATCTGTATGGGGCGTCATGTGAGGTTTATACTGATCATCGCAGCTTGCAGCATCTGTTCAAGCAGAGGGATCTCAATTTGAGGCAGCGTCAATGGCTTGAGTTACTGAAGGATTATGACATCACCATTCTTTATCATCCGGGCAAGGCAAATGTGGTCGCGGATGCCTTAAGCAGGAAAGCAGAGAGTATGGGTAGCTTGGCATTCATTCCAGCGGGGGAGAGGCCACTAGCTTTGGACATTCAGTCCTTGGCTAACAGACTTGTGAGGTTGGATATTTCAGAGCCCAGTCGAGTCCTTGCTTGCATTGTTGCCCAGTCTTCATTATTAGGGGAGATCAAGACCCGGCAGTTCGATGATCCACATTTGGCAGTTCTCAGAGAGACGGTCCTACAAGGTAAGTACCAAGGAGTTTTCTATTGGCGAGGATGGTGTCTTGCGACTCCAGGGTTGCCTATATGTTCCTAATGTCGATGGCTTGAGGGAGAGGATTCTAGCGGAGGCACACAGTTTGCGGTATTCTATACACCTAGGTGCTACGAAGATGTATCGTGACCTGAGGCAGCATTATTGGTGGCGGCGGATGAAGAAGGACATAGTGGAGTATGTGGCGAAGCGTTTGAATTGCCAGCAGGTCAAGTATGAGCACCAGAGGCCAGGCGGCCTACTTCAGCAGATGCCCATTCTTGAGTGGACGTGGGAGCGCATCACTATGGACTTCATTGTGGGATTGCCCCGGACCTTGTGAAAGTTTGATGCAGTGTGGGTCATTGTGGACAGGTTGACCAAGTTGGCACACTTTATTCCGATTGTGACTACTTACTCTTCAGAGAGGTTGGCTCAGATTTACATTCGGGAGATAGTCCAGTTGCACGGCGTGCCTATTTCCATCATATCAGATAGAGGCCCTCAGTTCACTTCCCATTTTTGGAGAGCCGTTCAGGGTGAGTTGGGGACCCGCGTGGAGCTCAGTACAACATTTCACCCTCAGACCGACGGTCAGTCAGAGCGGACGGTTCAGATTCTGGAGGACATGCTTAGGGCATGTGTGATTGACTTTGGAGGACAGTGGGATCAGTTCCTGCCTTTGGCTGAATTTGCTTACAATAATAGTTATCAGTCCAACATTGAGATGGCCCCATATGAGGCTTTATACGATCGGCGATGTCGTTCTCCGATCGGGTGGTTTGAGCCTGGAGAGGCCAAGTTGTATGGTACAGATCTGGTGAAAGATGATTTGGAGAAGGTGAAGCTAATTCAGGAAAGACTTCGCACGGCACAGTCCAGACAGAAGAGTTACGCGGATCAGAAGGCGCGTGATCTATCATTCATGGTCGGCGAGAGGTTCTCTTGAAAGTCTCGCCGATGAAGGGTGTCATGAGGTTCGGAAAGAAGGGCAAGTTGAGCCAAAGGTTTATTGTCCCATTTGAGGTGTTGAAGCGAGTTTAGGAGGTGGCATATGAGCTTTCTTTACCTCCCAGCTTATCGGGAGTCCATCCAGTTTTTCACGTGTCTATGCTTCAGAGGTATCATGCCGACTGGTCCCATATGCTAGATTTCAACACCATTCAACTAGACGAGAGATTGAGCTACGAGGAGGAGCCAATTGCCATTGTTGATAGGCAGGAGCGCCAGTTGAGGTCCAAGAGGGTTACTGCGGTAAAGGTCCAGTGGAGGGGCCAACCGGTCGGGGAGGCGACCTGGGAGTCCGAGGAGGACATGCGGAGCAGATATTCACACTTATTCGGCACCTCAGGTATGAATCTAAACTCGTTCAAGGACGAACATTTATTTAAGAGGTGGAGGATGTAACGACCTGACTGGTCGTTTCGGTTTTAGGACCCCGTTCCCCAAAAATAAGACTTCCCGCGCTTGCCTTAACTAATTTATGACTTGGAGGAGTTTGGGTTGAAATAAGCACACTTGATTCTATAAGATTTTCTTAAAAGGCTAAGTTTGACTTTGGTCAACATTTTAGTAAATGGACCCGAACTTGTGATTTGACGGTCCCGGAGGGTCCGTGGGAAAATATGGGACCTGGGCGTATGCCCGGAATCGAATTTCGAGGTTCCTAGTCCGAGTAATGAATTTTTATTAGAAATTGTTAAAACTGAAATTCTAAGGATTTAATGAAATTGATAATGCTTGATCATATTGGTATCGGGCCCGTACGTTGATTCCGGAGCCCGGTACAAGTCTAAAATAACATTTAAGACTTTCCCGCAAAACTTGGTGTCAATCCGAGTAGTTTAAGCACGTTTCGGCACGTTAGAAGTGAATTAAGAACTTGAAGTTCATAAGTTTGAATCAATTGGTTTTAGGGGGTGATTCTTAGATTTAGCGTTGTTTCGGGCGTTCTGAAGGTTCGAGCGAGTCCGTTTCATGATTTCAAACTTGTCGGTATGTTCGGGCGAGGCCCAGGAGCCCCGAGCGTCAATCGGACGAGGCTAGAGTGAAGTTGGAAAATTTGAGAAGAGCTGAAGTTTCAGGTTGTTGTCATAACCGCACCTGCGGTTGGTCAGCCGCAGGTGCGAGACCGCAAAAGCGGTAGCTCCCTCGTAGATGCGACCAAGGCAGGCCCAGTCAAAACCGCAGAAGCGGCTCGTTAGCCGCAGAAGCGCCTACGCAGAAGCAGCTTCAAGACCGCAGAAGCGGTCCCAGCTCGCTTGGCCAATTCTGCAGATGCGACCTTTCTCTCGCAGAAGCGGGACCGCAGATGCGGTCCCCTGACCGCAGATGCGGAATTCACTGAAGCAGTGAGCTTCATTTAATACGGGCTCTAAGTCATTTTGGCCATTTTTCACTCACCCATTGGGCGATTTTCGGAGCTTTTGAGAGAGGATTTCCACATAGCATCTTGAGTTTCGGATCGTGCGGTTCCAAATTGAGGGTTTGAGAACGTTCTTGATATTGGAAGTACGCTTTGGAGCGAGGTGAGTCTCCTATCTAACCTTGTAAGATGGAATTGTCCCCATAGGTGTAATAATTGAATAATTTGCCACTAAATGCGGGGGCTACGTACGTACTAGGTGACGAGAGTCCGTGCGTAGCTACTATTATGCTTAAGTCCGGGTAGTTTAGGACCCAAAGGCATGCTCTATGTGACATTCTTGTGACTCTATGATTAATTTGGGGATTTCTTAAATCATGTTGAATGTGGTAGATGACTCTAATAAGAAGAACATCTTTTCTTGGCCTTCAAAAGAGAAATTTGATATTTTCGTGAGTAATTGCTCTCCTGATATATATTCTTGTCTGTCTGTTGATGTGTTTAAATACATTTGACTGCGTCGCATGGATGATTCGCGAGCGGGATAATAGATGCATCTATGGTTCGCGTCGTTCGACCCTCCGGCAGTGCACACTTTATTTTATGTTGGATCGGGCCGTACGACCTCGGCACTACCTGCGCATGCTTATTGATTGGTATATTGCTGTGGACGGAACTATGTTATATGCTCTGAAATGTAAATGGTTAACTGTGATATCATCTAGTAAAGGACCAGTTGCCTCATGCTGTATATCGTAAATTCCTTGTGCGTTTCTTGCTTAGTATATCACTTATCATATTATTTGACCCTAGTAAGTGTCATGTCGACCTATCGTCTCTACTTCTTCTAGATTAGACAGGATACTTACTGGTTACATATTGTTTATGTACTCATACTATACTTCTGTACTTAATTGTACAGGATCTGAGGCAGGTACATCTGGTTACCAGGCTGGTGCATATCCTTGATCCGGCAGAGATTCCACGGTGAGCTGCTCCCTTTCCATGCCGTTCAGCAGCCCGATGGAGTCTTTTCTTTACTTTTGGCTGTCTACTTTATTTCAGACAGTAGGATTGTGTTATTCTTTTGTATATTCTACTAGCTGTCCACGCACTTGTGACACCAGGTCTTGGCACACACATCAGTAGACATTTCTTTTGGGAATTGTATAATTATTTTGGTACATAACTGATTATCACTCGTTTTAACTTCAAGTTTAGAAATTGTGGTACTTATTTCGGTAAAGTAAAATGAACACTTATTGATTTTTCCGCGTTGGCTTGCCTGACAATGGTGTTGGGCGCCATCACGACCTATAATGAAAATTGGGTTGTGACATTATGTGTTGACCGTTTGACCAAATACCGACCAACTTTTGTTCGGTTTTTTTTAAAAAAAAACTAAATTCTTTTTTGTTTTTGGTTTTATTTAACATATTATAAGCTATAAAAAATTATTATTAGCATTTTATTTAACTACAATTATTATAAATAATTATAAACTATAAGCATAATCTTTACAAAAAATTATATTAACTAGATAATTACTTTTAATAGATTATAATAGCATCTATGTAAGTAAATTTTTAAGTTATATTTAATTATATGAGAAATTTCACACACACACATAAACTATATTATAATTGATGATCAATCTTATACATTACTACGTACGTACGAATAATTAATCAATTGATAAACCAATATAATATTATTCTATTTTAGATCGAGACGTTTTGTTTTTTATATTAATCGATATAGGTCAAAACGTTTTGTTTTTAACATTCATCGATGTATGTAAATAATATATAAGGCGATGAATCAATTTACAAGTCTATCAATCCCTAAAAGAACCCGACCCTGTGTTCCTAGCGCTTCATGTTCTTATATATATACGGCTATCAAAGTGTATATATATACACACACACACACACACACACACACACACAACAACTTCATTGTAATACTTTAACAATATATATAGCTTGTTATAGTATATGTTAGTGCATGTTTATATATAACACACACACTTCGTTGTGCTACTTTAACTACATATATAGCATGTTATAGTATATGTTACTGTATTCATTATTTGTATTATAACAGAGTTAATGGATTTTATTCATTCATCACTAATAATGCATGACATAGATTAATCGATATAGGCCGAGACGTTTGTTTTTACTATTAATAGATATATGTCAGACGTTTTGTTTTTAATATTCAACGATGCATCTGAGTAAGTTATAAGTCGATGAATCAATTTCCAAACAGATATATTTGATGATAAATTATATATACTAATTAGGATCTTCACAAGTTTATCAAGTCAAATATATCTGTTTGGAAATTGATTCATCGACTCATAACTTACTCAGATGCATCGTTGAATATTAAAAACAAAACGTCTGACCTATATCTATATCTATATAGATAAGGGTCGGGTTCTTTTAGAGATTGATAGACTTGTGAAGATCCTAGTTAGTATATATAATTTATCATCAAATATATCTATTTGAAAATTGATTCATCGACTTATAACTTACTTAGATGCATCGTTGAATATTAAAAACAAAACGTCTGACCTATATATATATATATATATAACACGCTTCGTTGTACTACTTTAACTACATCTATAGCATGTTATAGTATATGTTAGTGTATTCATCCCTTGTATTACGAAAGTGTTAACGGATTACATTTATATTATTTAGATAGTAAATATAAAAGTGATTTTAAATTTTGACCAATGTTGACCTAATAACCGACCAAGGTTGGTCGTTTATTTTCCAGAAATTAAAGTATAGCGACCAAAGTTGGTCGGTAAATGCTTTTCCTGTATTAACCGACCAACTTTGGTCGGTAATTTCAAATAAGATTTCTTTATATTTTATAAAACATTTTAAATAATAATATAACTATTAAAATTTTATAACTGGGTCCCACATTGCCGACCAAAGTTGGTCGGTAATGTGAAATTTTCTTTGACTAAACAAGTCTGACCAGCTCGGTCAACCTGTTGACCACTTTACCGGCCAACTTTGGTCGGTAATTTATTTAAAATAAATATAAAATATCTTTCTCCCCTTTACCGACCAACTTTGGTCGCTTTTTTGGACAGACCAATTTTGGTCGCAAAATTTTGGTCGCTAATTACCGGATTTCTAGTAGTGTATATCTATCTATCTATCTATCTATCTATATTATTATAAAAGCATTAATAAAATATTGGATTACAAAAATAACCTTTTAATATTAAGCATAATAACTCACAATAAAAGGACATAATCGTAATTCTAGATATTAGTGTCACGACCCAATTCCCAAACTCGGTCGTGATGGCGCCTCTCGTGAAGACAAGGCCAGCCAGAACAACGCAAACACCTCTTTTAAGCAATTTATTTAACACTAACAATCCTAACACATGCTTAATATAGTCAATAATACGGAACATCGATAATAACAAAGGAAACCATCCCGACACAGCCCAAACCGGGGTGTCACAAGTCATGAGCTACTACAGAGTTTGCTATAAGTCTACAAAGAGTAATATCCGATACAATAGTCTGAAGAAAACATAAATGATGTAAGACAGGGGAGACAAGGGGCTGCAGACGTCAACAGCTACCTCGTAACTCCAACTCGCTGCCTGGTCTGGAAGGAATCAGTGCTCAGGTGCGGACTCTGCTATACCTGAATCTGCACGCATGGTGCAGGGAGTAATGTGAGTACTCCGACCCAGTGAGTAATAATAATAAATAATAATCGAAGGCATGAAAACACATAAGTGCACAAGGCAATTCTATATCAGGCAGTAAATCATTTAGAGCAGTAAAACAATAAAAGTCAAATGAAATCTCCTTTTAAAACAGGTAAATCAGATAAAACAACAAGTAAATAGTGAGTAGAAATCTGCCCCTCGGGCCCAGTATCAATCGCTCAGAACATTATCAGCCCCTCGGGCTCAGTATCAGTCACTCAGCATAACATCAGCCCCTCGGGCTCACTCTAAGATCATATGGGTACCCGCGCTCACTGTGGGTGTGCAGACTCCGGAGGAGGCCCTTACGGCCCAAGCGCTATATCAGCATAAGGCCTGAAAGCCTTCTCACATCACACATAAGGCCTGAAAGCCTCCTCACATCACACTCGAGGCCTGAAAGCCTCCTCACATCACACTCGAGGCCTGAAAGCCTCCTTACATCACACTCGAGGCCTGAAAGCCTCCTCACATCACACTCGAGGCCTGAAAGCCTCCTCACATATGGCCCTCGGCCTCACTCAATCCAGAAAACATCATAAGCCCCTCGGGCATCAATAAAATAGTAGTGCTCAGCCCAAACAACAGTGGAAATATCATTTAAGTCTCAAAGTTCAATTAAAGCAGCTGAGTTTGTAAAACAGTATAATCAACAAGACTGAGTTCAAGTAGTATATCAAAATAGTGAGGAAACAGTGATAAAAATCCAAGAAGGATTCAAGTAGTCGGCATGAAGCCCAAAATATGGCAATAGGTCCCAAATCATGTTGATAACAAATACATTTCAGTCAAATACGCGGTAAAAATATTAATCGGGATGGACCAAGTCACAATCCCCAGTAGTATACACCCCCGCGCTCGCCATTAAGCGCGTGTTTCACCTCAATACAGCACTACGTTGTGCAAATCCGGGGTTTTAAACCCTCAGGATATCATTTACTATCATTACTCACCTCAAGCCGGCCAAAATCCTAGCTCGCTATGCCCTTGCCTCGCAAATAGACCTCCTCGTGCGTCGAATCTGATCAAACCCACAACGAATACGTTACAATAGGCTAAGGGAACATAACCCAAACGAAAAGACTCGAAAAATATCGAAAATCACGAAATTTGCAAAACCCGAGCCCCGGGCCCACTTCTCGAATTCCAAAAAATTTTACATCAACGGATTCCTTATCTCGCCACGAGTTTATACATATAAAGAACTCCCAAATCCGAGCTCAAATGACCCATCAAAACCCAATTTGAAATACCAAAACTCAAGCCCTAGTTCTTCCCCCTTTT
>NW_017679774.1:0-750 GCF_001879085.1 Nicotiana attenuata | reverse complement strand
TTCTTCACTGTTACTTTGTTCAATTGCTTGTAGTCAATGCACATTCTCATGGTGCCATCCTTCTTCTTCACAAATAGAACCGGTGCACCCCACGGTGACACACTAGGCCGAATGAACCCTTTATCTAGGAGTTCCTGAAGCTGATCCTTCAATTCTTTCAACTCCGCTGGTGCCATACGATATGGCGGAATGGAAATGGGCTGAGTGCCCGGCACCAGGTCAATACCAAAATCGATATCCCTGTCCGGTGGCATACCCGGCAGGTCTGCAGAAAATACATCGGGAAACTCCCTCACAACTGGGACAAAATCAATGCTAGGAGTCTCGGCTCCAATATCCCTCACGAACGCCAAATATGAAAGGCAACCCTTCCCAACCATACGCTGGGCCTTTAGGAATGAAATCACCCTGCTAGGAACATAGTCAGTCACACCACGCCACTCAATCCTCGAAACACCCGTTATAGCCAAGGTGACTGTCTTAACATGACAATCAAGAATAGCATGACACGGAGATAGCCAGTCCATGCCCAAAATAAAATCAAAATCCACCATGCTCAGTAGCAGTAGATCAACTCGGGTCTCCAGACCCCCAATCTTCACCAAACACGACCGATATACATGGTCTACAATAATGGTATCGCCCACCGGGGTAGATACATGAACAGGTAAAGCAAGACACCCTCGGGACGCACCCAAATGATGAGCAAAATATGAGGACACATAAGAATAGGTGGAACCAGGATCAAAA
>NW_017679773.1:14492-15701 GCF_001879085.1 Nicotiana attenuata | reverse complement strand
TTGGTAATACCCTTCCTTTTTTTTTTGGGTTTATTTCCAGTACTGGCGAGGATACCCCGGGCCCAACAATTATGTAGTGTTGTTGTTAACATGATTTATTTATTTTTTAAGAAATTCTTAAGTGGCTTTTCCTAGTTTTTATGTATGTATTTCACATGTAACATCTCAACTAAGAGAAGAGAGAAGAAACGGCGTAATACATACGGAGACATTTAAAGTTGGCACGATCTTTCACTTAGACACTTAAACTAGGCCTCTTTCCAATTAGACACGTTTCTTAGGCAATTCTCATACCAATTAGACACGTTTTTTGCTGGTGGCATATAGCGTGACTTCAAACCTATTTAGGCGCGTGAAGGCTGAAAATTGGAGATTTTTCCTTTCCCAATTAGACAAATAACGGTAACATCCATTGTCAATTATTATTTAAACCCTAATCCCTTTCCCAATTCTTAAAAACCCTATTTGTTCGCTTCTCTTCTTCTCAGATTTCTCCAGCAATTCTCCTTCAATTCTTGTCAATTCTTTTCTTTTCTTCTCTTCTTTCTCTTATTTCTGTTCTGTTCTTGGTATCAATTAATTTCTTCTCTTCTCTTCTTCCTCTCATTTCTGTTGCTACCGTGTTTATGAATGTCGAACTTATCGGAATTGACGAACTCTTCAATGTCACCTTGCGTTGCCGCTCGAATCTGTAAGTGTGGTGTTTCTCCAAAGTTGAATACTTTTTGGACCCAATTAAACCCAGGTGGTAGGTTTTTTGCTTGCAAAATCGAAAAGGTAAATTGTTTGTTCATAATTTGTAAATTATGTTTTATGAATTATTTTCTTTGATAAAAATTGATTAAAAGTGTTTTGTGATATTTGTAGAAAAAGGGTAGATGTGATTATTTCTGTTGGTATGACGATGAGATGCCTACTCAAGCGAAGAATATAATTTGGGGTTTATTAAAGAGAGTCAAAGCTTTTGAAGATGAGAAAGTTCGAGCAAAAAGAAGACGGATCGTTTTGACGATATTGTTGGTCGTTTTATGGAAACTGTATGACTGATGTACTTTGGTTGTTGTAGGTGTTGTTGGTTGTTTTAGGTGTTGTTGATTAATATGTAATGTTGGTGATGTTGCTTTAAACTTCTGTTTAGAAACTGTTGTTGTAATATTCAGCTGAATTTTGTTATAAAATTATGAATTTTGTTATAAACTTCTAAATTTT
>NW_017679773.1:9398-10344 GCF_001879085.1 Nicotiana attenuata | reverse complement strand
GAGGTTCGAACCAATTTCATATCACCCATTCCCCCACTAGCCCGAATATACAATTTGTTTTCAAATCCGACCCCAAAACGAGGTCTAAATCAAAGGAAATTGAAAAGCCCTAATTCTACCCATTACCCCCAATTTCCACCCTAATCTATGTGATTTAAGCTTAGAATTTCAGTAATTAATGAAGAAAAATGAAGGAAATAAGTGGGGATTTACTAACCCAAGTGGCTTGAAGAATGGGGGCTTCAATGGACTCCTAGAAGCTTGGGGAAGAAGAGAGCTCGTGAGAATTAGAGTTAAACCCGTAGCTACTGTTTTGAACATTTTAAAAAAAATCACTGGGCAAAATTGCCCTTCGCGTTCGTGGGAGCAAGGTCGCGTTCGCGAAGGGTTGACTCAACAGACCATCGCGTTCGCGATGAGCAGGATGCGAACGCGAAGAGAAGGACTGGGGGGTCCAGGAATTGGCCTACGAGAACGCGTTGTACTACACGCGGACGCGATGAAGAGATGTTGGGAACTACGCGAACGCGAGGATTCAATCACGAACGCGAAGAGGAAAGAAGACTAAGCCCCTCAGGGTCACTTGACCCTACGCGAATGCGAAGCAAGGGCTGCGAACGCAATGAAGGAAAATTGAGGAGCTTCGTGAACGCGTGAGGAAGAGTGCAAACGCGAAGAAGGATTCACCTGGGCACCTGTTGCAGATTTTCTGCAACATTTCTAAGTTCAAAACCACCCCGAACACCTCCGAAAACACTCCCGAGCCCCCGGGGCTCCTAACCAAACACACACGCTAACTCAACGACATCCTACGAAATTAACCGTGCGATAAAATCGCCAAAATAACATCAAACTCAATGAATTAAACCTCAAAATCATCACTTTTTCATCAAACTTCATAAACTTTCATTTTTAAAGATTTAGGTCCGAAACACGTCAAATGACG
>NW_017679773.1:4320-5946 GCF_001879085.1 Nicotiana attenuata | reverse complement strand
TTTGTGGCTCAACCCTAGTGTGGGTATTTGATGGGTCTCTTGTTTTAGGGCTTAGATGTTTATGGGTGGTTGATATTTGGACTGATTTGTGTTTTCCATGTTGAATTAGTGGTTGCAAACACTAATTTGTGCCTTTTTTATTTGGGCTCTTCTTGAGAAAGAGAGCTTGAGTCTAGGAAAATCAGTCCAACAAGGAATTAGGGTGTATTCAAGAGACTGATACCCCAATTAAAGAGTTAAATCTAGAGATAGTAATACCCGACTTGAGCCTATATTGCTTGCACAATTTTTGACACCCAATTGGTCTTGAGAAAGTCAATTAGGGCAAAGTCACTCAAGCTACCGAGAGGTATAGAATGAGTAGTGTCGTGTATTGGCTATATCGCAATCTCAAACATAACTACTTTGCCTTAGGCTTTAGAACCCGTCAAGTATTCTCCTAGGAGAAAGTCACTTCCCTAGTGCCTCGTTAACCATTTAGAAAACCTTACAAGCATTTATACTTAGCTTAACTTCGCATATCATTAGTATAAAATTAGAAGTAACAAACAAATAATTATGATTGGAAGTGTAATCAAGAACACTACACACTGCTAGTTTAGATAGGAATCCAATTCCCAAAATTCTAGCTCCCGATGGATTCGATCCCGACCTTTTCGGGTAAAAGCTGCATCGACCGCTCTTGCCCACTTTGTAGTGGTGTAGGGTTGGACCGATCAACTTTTTGGCGCCGTTGCCGGGGAGCTTACGGTTTTGGCTATCTATCTAAATAGTTTTGTGTATTGTTTTTCTTTCCTTCTACGATGCTAATTTGTGTGTGACGCCAACTCAGGTACAAAATGGCGGCTAAACAACAACAATGACCCTCTTGGAAACGTGGTCCTGGGGGAGGAGGTTGATGATAACGGTGAAGATGAGGTGCCTCTTGTACCTCAAGGACAAAGGAGAGGCCGACAGGCTAATGATAATAATATTCCAGACCCTCCCCCGCCACCTCCCAGAGTTGTACCTCGAGTGCTTCCCAACCAAGGATATGCTAGTGCAATTGTCCCACCCCGGATCCGGGCGGGCAATTTTCAAATTTCCAACGTGATGTTGACATTGTTGGAGCAGCGAGGGTATTTCACGGGTACTCCCCATCAAAATGCTTACAAGCACCTTAAAGGATTTGTTGATACATGTTGGGGGAGCAAGCAAACGAATGTGTCCGAGGATGCCTTGCGGTTGAGATTATTCCCTTTCTCTCTTCGAGGGAAAGCATTGGATTGGCTGGAGAGACTCCCCAACCACTCCATCCATACATGCGATGAGTTGGCGGATAAATTCATTGCAAAGTTTTTCTCGTCGGGTCACATGGCAACCTTGAGGGATGAAATCTTAGCTTTCAAACAAGAGCCCAACGAACTACTGCATGAGATATGGGAAAGATACCGGACTATGGTGAAGGAATGCCCAAATAATGATATGACTGAGGCAATGATACAACAGACATTCTACCGAGGCATTAACACAACAAATCAGTGCATAGTGAACCAACTATCTGGGGGTAACTTTATGAACACACCGTATGATCAAGCTTGTGAGATACTGGATGAGATGGCGGACACTTTCTCCGGCTTGGCAAAG
>NW_017679773.1:0-617 GCF_001879085.1 Nicotiana attenuata | reverse complement strand
GCCACATGGTCTTGGTCGCGCACTACTCCCCAGAAAGGATACTTAACACCATGTATACTTCCACAGTTGTAAGCAGCTTCACAATTTATACTCACACCATCAAACAAAAAGCTGTAAGATGATGGAATTGTGGTGACTAAGATTAGGAGGAAACAGGTCGAGAGTTGATATAAGAATAACATAACCATTTCTGGCTCTGGAGCATATGAATATAATTTATATCTATGTCGATACCTCTGCTATATATTTTTCATTCTGTACATTGAATTGGCTGATGAGTGAAAATATTATTATACATTGCTAGTACATTTTTTTGGTTAATGTTGGTTTAATCTGTTCTTGTGATGCAGGGTCCAGTGAGGTTGATAAAAGATGGATCAGTTTTCCACAGGATAATTTGGTAGAGAAGAAGAATAAGAGTGATCGAGTTTGATCCTGCTCATGGATCCATTTCGATTTTGTGTCATTGTCTCTTTTCTTTTTTGTTTGTCTTTTGGAGTCATAGTCATAGTATTGTAATGAAACTTCAACGGTTGGTTGTATTACAAGCCAATCAGCTTGATAATACATCTATATTTCTATGTACTTAATTCATGTCTCTTCTACGCGGATCAATT
>NW_017679772.1:14745-15705 GCF_001879085.1 Nicotiana attenuata | reverse complement strand
TTTGTTGATCCTTAGGATGTAGAGAACAACTTCCTTCGAAAAATCTCGATATCCGGGCACGTGGGCCCGTGGTCGGATTTTAGGAAACTCGTGTTAAGAGTTGGGAAATTGCTTAAATAGCTAGAATTCGATCTTGTGAGTCTATATTGACTAGCTTTTACTTCGTTTCACTAGTTTGGGATCGTTCGGCTCCGAATTGAGGGCATGGACTCGTTCTCTGAATTTGAAGTGCATTTTGGAGCGAGGTGAGTCTCCTTTCTAACCTTGTAAGAGGGTAATTGTCCCCATAGGTATAATAATTGAGTAATTTTCCATTAAATGCGGGGGTCTACGTACGCACTAGGTGACGAGAGTCCGTGCGTAGCTACTATTATGCTAATTGTCCGGGTAGTCTAGGGCCCGTATCATGCTATATTTGCAACTGTCTCCATATTTTCTTGTTAATGTGATCACTTAGGATATGCTAGAGACTTGAAAAAGAAATAAGCAAATGTATACACTTGTTGGACACTTTTATGAAATTACTTGGAAATAAATGCGCATTCATGTGTTTTCTTGAGATAAATTGATATTTGTGGATCAGGCCGATCGCCTCGGTAGAAATAGATGCATCTATGGTTCGCGCCATTCGACCCTCTGGCAGTGCACAGTTTATTTTTGGTTTGATCGGGTCGTCGACCTCGTTATGATGTGCGCATGAGACTTATATATTTGTATGTGAAAACTTATCCATGACTTGATCTGCTATTACTTGAAATGTGTACGGATAACTGTAAAATTGTTAGGGACATGACTATTACCTCTTGCTGCATGCCGTTGATTTATTTAAACTATCATGCTTAGCAGAACACTTTATTATGTTATTTGACCCTAGTAAGTGTCAAGTCAACTTCTTGTCTCTACTTCTTCGAGATTAGACGGGATACTTACTGGGTACATATTGTTTATGTACTCATACTA
>NW_017679772.1:7702-10872 GCF_001879085.1 Nicotiana attenuata | reverse complement strand
GATTTGGGGGACCCCGCATAGACCCTTAGCACAGCATTCCATCCTCAGACCCGACGGATAGTCCGAGCGAACGAAATCAGATTCTGGAGGATATGCTTAGAGCCTGTGTGATCGACTTTGGAGGGTATTGGGACTAGTTCTTGCCCTTGGCAGAATTTTCATACAACAAAAGCTATCAGTCCAGCATAGAGATGGCTCCATACGAGGCTTTATATGGTCGCCGTTGTTGTTCTCCTATCGGGTAGTTCGAGCCTGGTGAGGCTAAGTTGTATGGTACAGATTTGGTACAGGATGCCTCGGATAAAGTAAGGTTGATTCAGGAGAGGCTTCGAACAGCTTAGTCCAGACAGAAGAGTTATGCGGATCAGAAGGCGCGTGATGTATCATTCATGGTTGGCGAGAAGGTCCTCTTGAAAGTCTCGCCAATGAAGGGCATTATGAGGTTCGGGAAGAAGGGCAAGTTGAGCCCAAGGTTTATTGGTCCCTTTGAGGTGTTGAGGAGAGTTGGGGAGGTTTTCTATGAGCTTGCGTTACCACCACCCCCCCCCCCCGAGCTTATCGGGATTTCATCCAGTTTTTCATGTATCGATGCTTCGGAAGTATCATCCCGACCTATCCTATGTGTTAGACTTCAGTACTATTCAGCTGGATGAGAGCTTGGGTTATGAGGAGGAGCCAGTTGCCATCATTGATATACAGGATCGCCAGCTGAGGTCCAAGAAGATTTCTGCGGTGCGGGTCCAGTGGAGGGGCCAACCAGTCAAGGAGGCGACCTGGGAGTCTGAGGAGGACATGTGGACCAGATACCCTCATCTATTCAGCACTTCAGATACCTTTCTATGCCCGTTCAAGGACGAATGTTTGTTTAAGAGGTGGAGGATGTAACGACCCTACCAATCGTTTGCCTTTATAGAACCCCGTTCCCGCAAATAAAACTCTTCGTGCTCACTTTGACTAATTTACGACCTGTGGGGATGGTTGGTTCGGGATTTAGAAGAAATTTGGATTGAAATATGCAATTTTAACTCATTAGGATTTCCTCAAAGGGCTAAGTTTGACTTTGGTCAACATTTTGGGCAAACGGGCCCGGATTTGTGTTTTGACGGTTCCGGAGGGTCCACAGAAAAATATGGGACCTGGACGTATGCGCGGAATCAAATTCTGAGGTCCCTAGCCCGAGTAATGAATTTTTATTAGAAATTGATAATCTGAAATATTAAGGATTTAAAGAAACTAACAAATAATTTATTTCATGAGTATCAGGCTCGTATGTTGGTTTCGAAGCCTGGTACAAGTCCGAAATATCATATAAGACCTACCCGCAAAATTTGGCGTCAATCCGAGTAGTTTAAGGGCGTTTTGGCCCGTTGGAGGAAAATTAAGAACTTGAAGTTCATAAGTTTGATCAATTTGGTTTTAGGGGGTGATTCCTAGATTTAGTGTTGTTTCGGGCATTCCGAAGGTTCGAGTAGGTCCGTCTCGTGATTTCAGACTTGTCAGTAAGTTCGGGCGGGGCCCGGGAGCCCCGAGCATCAAACGGACGAGGCTCGAGTGAAGTGGAAATTTTGAAAAAGGACTGATGTTTGCTGCTTCTATCATAACCGCACCTGCGGTTGTTGGACCGCAGGTGCGAGACCGCAGAAGCGGTCCTCTAATCGCAGAAGCAGCCCAGAGCAGGGAGGCCAGGAACCGCAGAAGCGGCTCCGCAGGTGCGCCCTTGAGACTGCAGAAGCGGTTCCAGCTCTTTCGCCCCATTCCGCAAATACGGTCCCTTTCTCACAGATGCGAGACCGCAGATACGGTCCCCTGACCGCAGATGCGGAAATCACTGAACCAGTAAGGTTCTTTAAAGACGGGTTCCAAACCCATTTTTGACACTTTTCACTCCTCCATTGGCGATTTTTGAGCTCTTGAGAGAAAATCTTCACCAAGCATCTTGAGGTAAGTTAGTCCTACCCATTTCTAGTTTATTACTTATGTTTTAAGTAGATTAAACACTAGTATTAAGGTGAAATCATGGGGTTAGAGCAAAAACCTAGGGTTTTAATAAAAGTTAAATTTAACCACGAAATTTGCTATGGAATAAATTAGAAATCGTATATTGTTGATCCTTAGGATGTGGAGAACAACTTCCTTCGAAAAATCTCGGAATCCAGGCACGTGGGCCCGGGGTCAGATTTTAGGAAACTCGTGTTAAGAGTTGGGAAATTGCTTAAATAGCTAGAATTCGATCTTCTGAGTCTATATTGACTAGTTTTTACTTTGTTTAACTAGTTTTTGATCGTTCGGCTCCGAATTGAGGGCTTGGACTCGTTCTTTGAATTGGAAGTGCACTTTGGAGCGAGGTGAGTCTCCTTTCTAACCTTGTAAGATGGAATTGTCCCCATAGGTATAATAATTTAGTAATTTGCCATTAAATGCGGGAGCTACGTATGCACTAGGTGAGGAGAGTCCGTGCGCAGCTACAATTATGTTAATTGTCCGGGTAGTCTAGGGCCCGTATCATCCTATATTTGCAACTGTCTCCATATTTTCTTGTTAATGTGATCACTTAGGATATGCTAGAGACTTGAAAAAGAAATAATTGAATGTATACACTTGTTGGACACTTGTATGAAATTACTTGGAAATAAATGCGCATTCATGTGTTTTCTTGAGATAAATTGATATTTTTTGATCAGGTCGATCGCCTCGGTAGAAATAGATGCATCTATGGTTCGCGGCATTCGACCCTCTGGCAGTGCACAGTTTATTTTGGGTTGGACGGGCCGTCGACCTCGTTATGATGTGCGCATGAGACTTATATATTTGTATGTGAAAACTTATCCATGACTTGATCTGCTATTACTTGAAATGTGTACGGATAACTGTAAAATTGTTAGGGACATGACTATTACCTCTTGCTGCATGCCGTTGATTTATTTAAACTATCATGCTTAGCAGAACACTTTATTATGTTATTTGACCCTAGTAAGTGTCAAGTCAACCTCTCGTCTCTACTTCTTCGAGATTAGACGGGATACTTACTGGGTACATATTGTTTATGTACTCATACTATATTTTTGTACTTAATTGTACAGGATCTGAGGCAGGTGTATCTGGTGCGCATTCCTGAGCAGACTCGAGACTTCTACCGGTAAGTTGCTTTCCGTTTACCATCGTCCGTTCAG
>NW_017679772.1:0-6981 GCF_001879085.1 Nicotiana attenuata | reverse complement strand
TCAAAACAATTATGAAATTTATCAAAAGCCTTTCGACTTTTCTTATGAATCAACACTTATTATTATGTTTCTCTTATTACTTTATTTATACAGCATTACTATTACTTATCTTGATGAACCCATGAGTGTGACATGCAATGAGGCAACGTGACAAACTGACAGTGATTCAGAGGAAGATGACATACCAGAGGAAATCGTCAAAGAAGTAGAGAACTTTGAGCACAAACCTAAGTCCAACCTGGACGAGACAAAACTTGTTAACCTGGGAGATGCAGAAAATGTCAAGGAAACACGAATCAGTGCTCACTTATCGCCATCAGAAAAGAAGGAATACACAGAATTTCTAAGGGAATATGAGGACATATTCGCCTGGTCATATGACGACATGATCGGTCTAAGTACGTCTATTGTGGCTCACAAACTGCCAACTGATCCGACATGTTCGCCGGTAAAGCAGAAGCTCAAAAAGTTCAAGCCGGATATGATTTGAAAATCAAGGAAGAAATTACTAAGCAAGTCAAAGCTAAGGTTCTCAGGGTAGTAGAATACCCGACATGGTTAGCCAACATAGTACCAGTGCCAAAGAAGGACAGGAAGGTCAGAGACCTGTGTCGACTACCCGGGAGTCTCAACCGACGCCAGTCGCGAAAACGACGAACTTCCCTTTTGACGAACATACACATCCTGATTGACAATAGCGCCAAGCATGAACTGCAGTCATTTGTGGATTGTTTCGCCGGTTACCATCAGATCTGGATGGATCAAGAAAATGCTGAGAAAACGGCTTTCATTACGCCGTGGGGAATGTACTGTTACAAGATGATGCCATTCGGCCTAAAGAATGCAGGGGCCATCTACATGAGGGCCATGACTACCATTTTTCATGACATGATACACAAGGAGATAGAGGTATATGGGGATGACGTCATCATCAAATCCAAGAAAGTCGCTGACCACATAAAAGATCTGAGGAAGTTTTCCAACAGATTACGGAGGTACAACCTGAAAGTAAACCCCGCAAAATGTGCATTTGGGGTTCCTGCCGGGAAGTTGCTTGGGTTTATCGTGAGCCGCCAAGGAATAGAACTGGATCCATCAAAAGTCAAAGCCATTCAAGAACTACCACCGCCAAAGAACAAGAAGGACGTGATGAGTTTCTTGGGAAGACTCAACTACATCAGCCGGTTCATAGCACAGTCCACAGTCATCTGCGAGCCAATTTTTAAGATGTTGAAGAAGGACGCCGCTACCAAATGGACCGATGACTGTCAAAAGGCCTTCGACAGAATGAAGGAGTACTTGTCGATACCAGTTTTGGTCCCGCCTATGCCAGGTAGACCCGTATTACTCTACCTTGTGGTGTTGGACGGAGCTTTCGGTTGCGTTCTGGGGCAACATGATGAAACAGGAAGAAAGGAACAGGCCATCTACTATCTCAGCAAGAGGTTCACTCCGTATGAGTCCCGGAATTCTCTTTTGGAGCGCACCTGTTGTGCTTTGCCTTGGGTCGCTCAGAAGCTAAGGCATTACTTCTGTGCCTATACGACATATCTCATATCAAGGATGGATCCTTTAAAATACATCTTTCAGAAGCCCATGCCCACCGGCAAGCTAGCCAAGTGGCAAATCCTGTTGAGTGAGTTCGACATTGTCTATGTAACTCAGAAAGCGGTCAAGGGACAGGCCCTAGCAGATCATCTCACTGAGAATCCCGTGGATGGAGAATACGAACCACTGAAAATGTATTTTCCTGATGAAGAAGTATCATTCGTAGGAGAAGATATTACAGAGTCCTATGATGGTTGGAGAATGTTTTTCGATGGAGTAGCAAACTTCAAAGGATTTGGTATAGGAGCAATCTTGGTATCAGAAACCGGCCAGCACTATCCAATGTTCGCCAAGCTCAGGTTTCCCTGCACCAACAATATGGCCGAATACGAAGCTTGTATCTTAGGGCTCAAAATGGCCATTAACATGAACATCCAAGAACTGTTAGTAATCGGAGATTCAGACTTACTTATACATCAGGTACGAGAAGAATGGGCAACCAAGAACTCCAAGATACTCCCGTATCTGCATCATGTACAGGAATTGAGAAAGAGGTTCACAAAGACAGAATTCTGACATGTTCCCAGAATCCAGAATGATTTCGCCGATGCATTGGCTACCCTGTCATCCATGATACAACATCCCGATAAGAATTTCATTGATCCTATACCGATGAAAATTCATAATCAGCCAGCTTACTGTGCCCATGTTGAAGAGGAAGCAGACGGAAAACCTTGGTTCCATGATGTCAAGGATACTTGGCGAAAGGAGAGTACCCGGAGCTTGCCAATCATACTCAAAAGCGCACACTTTGGAGGTTGTCCAACAATTTCTTTCACAGCGGAGGAATCCTGTATAGGAGGACTCCGAATTAGGGATTATTAAGGTGTGTCGACGCAAAAGAAGCGTCCAAGCTGCTAGAGGAGATTCATGCTGGGAAGAAGATACTCCGGGCTAGTTACTTTTTGATGACTATGGAGACAGATTACATCCAGTACGTCCGGAAATGCCATCGCTGTCAAGTTCATGCCGACATGATAAAAGTGCCGCCAAATGAGCTCAATGCAACAAGCTCACCCTGGCCATTCGCCGCCTGGGGAATGGATGTTATTGGTCCAATTAAGCCCACTGCTTCAAATGGACACAGGTTTATCCTAGTAGCCATCGATTATTTCACCAAGTGGGTCGAAGCAGCATCTTACAGAGCAGTAACTAAGAAAGTCATGGCAGGCTTCGTCCGCGACCGTATTGTTTGTCGATTCGGTATCCTAGAGTCGATCATCACTTATAATGGCTCCAATCTCAACAGTGACCTAATGAAAGGTACCTGTGAAACCTTCACAATTAGCCACAAGAATTCCACAGCCTACAGGCCTTAAATGAATGGAGCTGTAGAGGCCGCCAACAAGAATATTAAGAAGATATTGAGGAAAATGATAGAAAAGCACAGACAGTGGCACGAGAAGTTATCGTTTTCTCTACTGGGGTATCGCACCACAGTCCGCACATCGACCGAGGCAACCCCCTATATGCTGGTTTATGGTACAGAAGTCGTCATTCCCGCCGAAGTAGAAATTCCTTCCTCAAGGATCATACAGGAAGCTGATGTCGATGACGCAGAATGGGTGAAAAGTCCTTACGAGCAGCTAGCTCTTATAGATGGAAAGAGAATGAACGCAGTTTTCCATGGTCAAATCTATCAGAACAGAATGTCCAGAGCCTTCAACAAAAGGGTCAAGCCAAGACAGTTCACACCGAGACAGCTGGTGTTAAAGAAAAATTTTCTGCATCAAGATGAAGCCAAAGGGAAGTTCTCTCCCAACTGGCAAGGTCCGTACATGGTCCACCGGGTTCTGACAGGAGAAGCCCTCATACTCGCAGAAATGGACGGAGAAGTTTGGCCAAAGCCGATTAATTCAGATGCGGTCAAGCGCTACTATGTGTAATCTTTGTGTTTTCCCTGCACAATGTAATTGAACTACGCCTGACCTGATTCCCGTTTAAGAAGGGATACGTAGGCAGCCCTATGGATTTGCTCACAATTCAATAAAATTTTCATTTCCCCAAAATTAGAAACTGGGGCAGAATTTTGAGGAGGACATCAAAATTCCGAAGCAATTTTAGCCGAATCATCGCAAGCAACAATCAGAATCACCAACCCATTAAACTGGGGCAGAATTTTGAGGAGGACCCTCAAAATTCCATAGCAAGAGAGGTTGCAATGTCCCAAACCATGTCACAGTCGTCGGTTCATCTAAAAGCTATTTTCTTTTTTTTAAACTGTACACTTATGTAATATTTTTACGAAATCATGCATGTTTATTAAAATTACCTCTTTTAGCAACGCTACCCCAGTGATACATACAGTATCACCAGTTCAAAACAGAACGAGCCAAGCAAAACCAGCGGGGGATACGAACTAACCTTCTCCTTTACAAAACTCAAGATTTTTTCTTTGGATGCAGGCACTAGGATTATGAACTCATTAAGCATATTGTACACTCACAGGGCAAATCTTGTTCAAGAACACGATTCTCCGAACCATTGCACTAACCAATATTTGATATCAGCACGCGCCCACAATATTCCGTATGTCGCAACACTCCCAATAATCACCACGCCGCAATCTGCCATCAGCTAAGAAAACTCTACTGTCATTTGCTATTTTATTTCTTGCATAAGGCTACCATTCTTCCTTCCGAGACTAAACGCTGTCTACATCTGCATTTCTGCATTGCATAAGGCTACCATTCTGCCTTCCGAGACTAAACATTGTCTCCATCTGCATTCTTGCATTGCATAAGGCTACCATTCTGCCTTCCGAGACTAAACGTTGTCTCCATCTGCATTCCTGCATTGCATAAGGATACCATTCTGCCTTCCGAGACTAAACGTTGTCTCCATTTGCATTTCTACATTGCATATGGTTGCCATTCTGTCTTCCGAGGTTAAGCTCTACCTCTACTGCATTGAATAGCTGAAAGATCGCCACATCTGCATGGCTAAAAGATCGCCTCATACTGCATCTGCATGGCTGAAAGATCACCTCATACTGCATTTCATGGGCTGAAAGATCGCCACATCTGCACGGCTGAAAGATCGCCTCATACTGCATTGCATGGCTGAAAGATCGCCACATCTGCATGGCTGAAAGATCGCCACATCTGCATCTACATGGCTGAAAGATCGCCTCATACTGCATTTCATGGGCTGAAAGATCGCCTCATACTGCATTTCATGGCTGAAAGATCGCCTCATGCAGCATCTACATGGCTGAAAGATCACCTCATACTACATCTGCATGGCTGAAAGATCGCCTCATATTGCATTTCATGGGCTGAAAGATCGCCACATCTGCATGGATGAAAGATTGCCTCATACTACATCTGCATGGCTGAAAGATTACCTCATACTGTATTTCATGGGCTGAAAGATCGCCATATACTGCATCCTTCATGGGCTGAAATATCGCCAACTCATCCCAAGGCGTCATCGTTCGGAGGCACCATCCACATAGCCCGAGAACACCATGTCATGGCCTGAGGATCCCATTCAATCTTTTGCATATCATTATTCAAAGGCATCATGGTTTGGAGGCATCATTTCCATAGCCCGAGAGCATCATTTCATAGCCTGCGAATCCTTTATTACATGCTTCATGGCCCAGGACGTCATGGTCTAAGGACGTCATCCTAACCGTCCGAGGACAGCATTCATGGTCCAACAGGGAACTTGCATCATGTCTAATTTTATGCACAATATACGCTTGTATTGTTTCTATTTGCAGGTAAAACTGACATGCAACAGCCGTCCCGGCAGGAGCGATCCCGCTCCAGTTCCCGCAGCCATATCAAACCTAACCATTCCCGTAAACCGTCCACTCGACCAGCCTAAGATATTGCGTCCGTTCTTGGAAAATACCCCTCGGCATACTCCGCCGACGGATCCTAAACTACAAATGGCCTGATTCCTATAAAACCAGGGATATGTAAGCAGCTCAGAAGCCAGGGTGCGGCCTAAACCTCTCCCAAACCGTTGCATTCGGTCAAAATTGGCCATCATATCTTTACCCGAAAACTCTTTCATCATTCCCGGGTAAAGAGGGGAAGCTGTTGACACCCAATTTTTCCCTATATATTTTTCAATATGAAAATATAACATCAGAATGGTATATATATGCATATATCCAAGTGCTTCATTACTTTTTCTTAATTTTAAAAGATTTTTTTTATCTATTTATTCTCCTATTTTTATCCATAAAATTCAGTAATTGTTTCCAAAATTATCATTTTTTGGTGATTCACTTATTGCACTTTTTATCTAGGCTAAAATATAGCCAAGGGAATTTTTTCATTTTTTTATAAATTTATTTAGTATTTTTAAAGCTAAATTGCATATAATGACAATATTAGCCTCTTTTAAGATTTAGCTACATTTATGTTCATTAAATTAAGTTCGGTATTTTTAAATAATTAATTATGTGTCATAAATCATTTTAGTACCATTAATTTTTTTCCAGAAACTGTTTTATTATTTTTTATAAATCGAATAGGAAAATTGGCTATTTAAATGTTAGCCCCATTTTATTTCGATTATAGCCTAAATTGGAACCCAATTTGAATCCCAATTACCCTGGCCCAAATCCTATCAAAACCCCGACCCAATCCCGATTAAAACCGACCCAAACCCGGTCTCATTCAACCGCTCCTTTACCCATTCAATCCAAGCCGTTGATCACTCAGATCACCGGCCGAAAATTGCCCTTACCTAAATTAATTCCCAACTACCCCCCAAACCCCTTCATTTTTTACCCTACGCCGCCTTTGTATTCCCCTTCTTTCCCAAATCCTCTCTACAACAACTTCAAACCCTAGCCACCGCCCCCTTAATCTACCCTAATCTATGGCTTTCCATGGTCGCCTAAGATGTGTATCAGCCTCCTATTGCTTCTATGTGTTTGTTATTGTGGTCTCATGACCAGATTCTGAACGGGCTTGGTCCAATCCTCGCTCAATAACTGTTCTCCAGCCATGGCCATTCGAGTCAGGCCTGTCTAGATCGGTAACTTTCGAAGCCTCTCTCACCTTTTCTGGGTCTTCTAAAACTCTAATCTCTAAGACCCTCTCTGATTTCCTTCAGATCTACTTTAGATCTGTGTTTATCTTGAACTTTTAAACATCTTCTCGAAGTTTCTTCAATTTTGCCTTCAAAACGGCTCTCTGTCTTTTTCGATTACGATTTTTCCTGTTAAGTTATTTCAAAATCTCTTCTCTGACTTTTAACATGTTTAAGATGTGTGCTTGTTTGAACTCTTGCTTGACTTGTCTGTTTACCACCTTTTAAACGTCGATTGATGTTGAAAACCCGTAATCACTTTTGGGTTCATTCAAGTTTCTGAAGCTATTTGTTAACTGTTTGTTTGATTTACTGTTC
>NW_017679771.1:4541-15711 GCF_001879085.1 Nicotiana attenuata | reverse complement strand
GCACCTAAGAAGAGAGCTAGACTCGGCCTTGGGGCGAATGCCACCCCGAGGGAGGCTATGAATCACGTACCTGATGCCGTGGGTGAGCGTGACTCCCCTGCCTTGAACCTACCTGGCCCTTCTGTCCCAGACCAGCATGTTCCTTATCCTGCAGCGGCAGAGGGTGCCACCATCCCTCCCGCCGATATTCCTGAATCTGGCACCATTCTTATTTAATTATTTGGAAAATTCTTGGCATAATTGAGTAAGGAAAACATGGGGTAACATGTGGGTTAGGAAAGGCATCCAGGTTCGCTTGGCTGGGGCTACCCGGTCGGGCGCCGGTCATGTCCCTCGAATTTGGGGCGTGACAGGGGGGTAGATTATGTTACATTTATGTTTGTAGAATTTCGTGACCTCATGCTTCATGCCTCACTTGACTTCTAGATATTAAGAACCTAGTATTAAATGTTAGAATCGAGACTTAGCCTAATATAACTTGATCAAATTTGATAAAATTTTGAGAATACATTGATGTGTCTAATTCGGTCAACTCTATGCATAATCATTAATACATTGCTACGGCCGATATTTTGAGATGCTAGATTCCATACTTGTGTTGTTGATAAATTGTGGGATTTGTGGAAGTAAATGAATTATGTGGACCTTGAGGGTTCATTGAATTTATATTTGGCTTGGAAATCAGTGATTAAGAATTTGTTTGGGATATTTGTTTTAACACTCTCCTCGATGTTATTTATACTTCCTGCCTTGCCATTTTATTGATATTCATATGCTTGGTAAGGAAGAGCGTAAAGCACGAAGGGTGATGCTGTGCCACTTTATATTCATTATCATGTGAGGAAGAGTGTAAAGTACAAAGGATGATGCCGTGCCATTTTATATTCATTATCATGTGAGGAAGAGTGTAAAGCACGAAGGGTGATGTCGTACCATTTCATTTATAATGTTATGCTTGTATGCTATGGTGAGGTCATGGCACGAAGGGTGTTTCCGTGCAGGTGAGAATGAGGGACATGCATTATGATGTGATATCTGTTTCCTGTGTATACGGTTGCACCCTTACCTTGAGCTGTTATTGTTGTATTTACATATTTGGTGTGACTTGTTGTTGTTGTCCTGTACTTGACCGTTATCTCAATTGTTGTTGCACTGTCCATGTCTTTTACTTGCTTAACATGCAAATACCATGCCTATTTCCTGCTTATAGAATTATACTCTTGTTGTATCTATTATATTGCACCTTAGTATAAGCCTTCCACCATGTTATCCATTAATGCCCTTACTTGTTAACTTGTAAAGAACATGGTGTTTCCTTCTAAATTTTTATATTTGTACTTAGGCCTCCAATATGCTAGTTAATTGAAGTTGATATTCCTTGTTTCCTAATTGTTGTTGTTACTCACGTGCTTTCTGCTTAGTCCTTTACTGTGACCCACATGTGTATCTGTAACGACCCGACCGGTCGTTTCATGCGAGCCCGCAGGTGCGGTGCCTGGGCACAGATGCGGACATGGGGACTTTAAGTGAAAACCGCAGGTGCGGTTGATTTGACCGCAGAAGCAGTCCGCAGAAGCGTGAAAGGGAGCCGCAGGTGCTGGATCCCTGGGCAGAAGGTATATATGTTCTCCTTCGCGATTTTTTGCTCATTTCTCACCATTTTTGGACGGCTTTGAAGCTTTTGAGTACGATTTTGAGAAGGAATTAAAGGGTTAACCGCAAGGCAAGTGACTCGAGCCCTAATACTTATATGTGTGATGATTTTCCATTTGTTTAATCATGATTTTTCGTGGAAAAATTAGGGAAGAAATTGGGAGTTTAGGGCTTGAAATTGGAGAGTTTAAATTGGGGGATTTGAGGGGTCATTTGAGGTCCGATTTTGATGATTTTGATATGTACAGACTCGTGAGGGGATAAGGATTATAGTGTTGTGATTTTTATCGGATTCCGAGATGTGATCCCGGGGTTCGGGTTTGGCTAATTTTGGGAATTTTGATCAAATTTTGTAATTTTCGCGTGGGATTTGTTCCATTGGCATGTATTAATGATATGATTCTGATTTTGGATAGATTTGGAGCGATTTGAGGCCGTGTCGAGAGGCAAGGGCATCGCGGAGTAGATTTTCATCCGGTTCGAGGTAAGTAACTATTGTAAATCTAGACCTAAGGGCGGGAAACCCCAGAATTTTGTACTATTTTGATAAATGAGGTGACACACATGCTAGGTGACGGGCGTGTGGACGTGCACCCGTAGGGATTGTGACTTGGTCCGTCCCGTGGCAACTGTAGAGTTGCATATTTTGATAACTCTATATGATATCTATGTGTTTTAGAGATAATTCTGTTAACTTGGGCTGAATGCCATGTTTGGGTCCTTGTGTCGTACTGTTTGGACCCTTAGGGTTATGTTACTATTATCCTCACCTTGTTTTTGATAGAAAGCTTTATCCTCAGTCATTGTCACGACCCTAACCCCGAACCCGGTCGTGATGGCGCCTCTCGTGAAGACAAGGCCAGCCAACTAAACCCAAATCACTTATTAAAATAGTTAAACAACGTAAAAGCAGTCTAAAGCATGGCTTAATGATAATAAGTAGCAGAAATACAACCCGACACAACCCTAACCGGAGTGTCACAAGTCACGAGCATATAACAGTACCAAATCCTCAAAGGTAACTACAGAGTTTTTAAAATACTGAACTAAGACTGTATCAGAAATAGATAGAGAGGAGCTCCAGGCTGCGAAATGCCAACAGCTACCTAAAGACTCCTCGAAGATCCGCCTGAAGCTGGAATGAATCAGCACTCGGGAACGGGACCAGCTACGCCTGAATCTGCACACAGGGTGCAGGGAGTAAAGTGAGTACTCTAACTCAGTGAGTAACAAATGTAAATAATGACTGAAAGTAAGAAAACACACAAGGCATAAAGCAGTGTATAATGAGACAGTAAAATCATTTAAAAACAGTAAATCGGTGAAAAGACAGGTAAAAATCCTCTTTCAACAAGTAAACAGGTAATTGACAAACAATCAAGGTACATTAAATAAATAGAAGCTCGCCCCTCGGGCACAGTATCACCACATCCGCCCCTCGGGCAACATCTCAGAACAATAACAGCCCCTCCGGCTCAATCTCACATCATACTGGGTACCCGCGCTCACTGGGGGTGTGCAGACTCCTAGAGGGGCCCCTTACGGCCCAAGCGCAATAACAAGCCATCTCAAGGCATCAAAACTAGGCCCTCGGCCTCATATCAATCAAGCCACCTCGTGGCATACATATCTCAGGCCCTCGGCCTCAAATCAGTATCAGTGTTTCCTCACAACATAGGCCCTCGGCCTTACTCAGTCAGAAATACTCACAAGCCCCTCGGGCAATAGTAAAACAGTGTTTCTCAGCCCAAAACGTCATTTAAAATATCATTTAAGTCTCAAAACTGAGTAAAAATGGCTGAGTAGTAAATCAGTGGAAAATAACATGACTGAGTTCAAGTAGTAAGTCAAATCACTAAGGAAATATCAATAAAAAGCCCCAAAGGGTTCAAATAGTTGGCACGAAGCCCAAATATGGCGTTCAGCCCAAACCATAGTGATAGCAAATAAGTTTCAGTCAAATACGCGGTAAAATTATCAACCGGGACGGACCAAGTCACAATCCCCAATAGTGTACGACCCCACGCTCGTCAACAAGCGTGTGTCTCACCTCAACATAGCACTACGATGTGCATTTCGGGGTTTCAAACCCTCAGGACATCATTTACAATCATTACTCACCTCGAACCGGCTAAATCTCTAGCTCGCGATGCCTTTGCCCCTCGAATTGGCCTCCATGCGCGTCGAATCTATCCAAAATCAGAACGAGGACGTCAAAATATGCCAAGGAAACAAAGCCCAAGCGAAAACAATCAATAAAGGGCACAAATCCCGAAATTACCAAAACCCGACCCCCGGGTCCACGTCTCGAAATTCAGAAATTTTCACACCAACGGATTCCTTATCTCCCCACGAGTTCATACATATCAAGAATACTAAAATCGGAGTCCAAATGGCCCCTCAAATTCTCATTTAAAGGCCTCTTAAACTCAAGCCCTAATCCTCCATTTTTGCCCTTTAATTCCTTTAATTACAGCCCTAGATTCATGAAATACTACCATAGAATTGTGTTTTAGGTCAAAAATCCTTACCTTAACGACGTTCCCTTGAAATCCCTCTTTCAAATCGCCCAAAAGCTCTCAAGCCAAAGTTAAAGATGGTGAAATAACTCAAAATTCGCGAAGGACTTCTTTTAATTCTTCTGACCAGTGATACCCGCATCTGCAGTCCAAAATCCGCTTCTGCGGTACCGCATATGCGGTCTACTCCACGCTTCTGCGGAATTCACTTAAGGCCCAAAATTGCATCTGCGATAGAACTTCCGCATCTGCGGCTTCGCAAATGCGGCCATCTTGACCGCTTCTGCGGAAACTGCTCGCCAGCCCAATTTTGCATCTGCGGGTTCCTCCCTCGCACCTGCGGTCCCAATTCCGCAGGTGCGGAAATACAAGAAGCAGAAAATCTGTAGCTTCAACAAACATCCAACTTCTCCGTTAACCATCCGAAATCACCCCGAGGCCCCCGGGACCTCAACCAAAAGTACCAACACATCCTAAAACCTTATTCAAACTTGTTCCAATCATCAAAACACTTCAAACAACATCAATTCAACCAAAACACATCGGATTCAAGCCTAAGTTTCTAAAATCTCCCGAAATATGCTTTTGATCAAAAACCTAACCAAACCACGTCCGAATGACCTGAAATTTTTCACACACATCCCAAATCACATAACGAGGTTACTGCAAGTCCCGGAATTCTATTCCGACCACTATATCTAAATCTCGCCTATCAACCGCAAATCGCCAAAATATCAACTTCGCCAATTCAAGCCTAAATCTACTCCAAGCCTCCAAAACCCATTCTGATCACACTCCTAAGTCATAAATCACTTCCCGAAGCCAACCGAACCATTGGAACTCACATCTGAGCCCTCTAACACATATGTCAACATCCGGTTGAATTTTCAAACTTAAGCCTTCTTAAAAGAGACAAAGTGTCTCAAACTTCACCAAAACCAATCCGAATCAAATCCGACAAACCCGATACCACAAAACACGGATAACAAAGCATAAAGAAACATAAATGGGGGAAATGGAGCGGTAACTCAAGAGACAACCGGCCGGGTCATTACATCCTCCCCAACTTAAACAAACGCTCATCCTCGAACGAGTCAAGAAACATACCTGAAGCCTCAAACAGGTGAGGATATCTGCTCTGCATCTCCTGCTCGGTCTCCCAGGTAGCCTCCTCCACAGGCCGACCTCTCCACTGCACCTTCACCGAAGCTATATCTTTTGATCTCAACTTCCGAACTTGATGCTCCAGAATAGCTACTGGCTCCACATCATAAGTCAAATCACCCTCCAACTGAACCGTGCTGAAATGCAGGACATGAGACGGATCTCCAATATACTTCAGGAGCATAGAAACATGGAAAACTGGGTGCACACTCAATTGGCTGGGTGGCAAGGCAAGCTCATAAGCCACCTCCCCAATCCTCCGAAGTACCTCAAAAGGCCCAATGAACCGCGGACACAACTTCCCATTCTTTCCAAATCTCATAACACCTTTTGTGGGCGAGACCTTCAACAGAACCTTCTCACCGACCATGAAGGACGCATCTCTATCCTTCATGTCAGCATAACTCTTTTGCCTCGACTGCACTGTACGAAGTCTCTCCTGAATCACCTTCACTTTATCTAAAGCATCCTGAACCAAATTTGCCCACAATAGCTTAGCCTCGCCGGGCTCGAACCAACCAACTAGAGATCTACACCGCCTCCCGTACAAAGCCTCATATGGAGCCATCTGGATGCTCGACTGGTAGCTGTTGTTGTAAGCAAACTCTGCAAGCGGTAGAAACTGATCCCATGACCCTCCGAAATCAATAACGCAAGCGCGTAGCATATCCTCCAATATCTGAATAGTGTGCTCGGACTGCCCGTCCGTCTGAGGGTGAAAAGTTGTGCTCAACTGCACCTGGGTACCCAACTCTTGCTGAACTGACTTCCAAAATTGGGAAGTAAACTAAGTGCCCCGATCTGAAATGATGGAAACTGGGACACCATGCAACCGAACAATCTCCCGAATATATATCTCTGCTAACCACTCGGAAGAATAAGTAGTACGGATAGGAATGAAGTGTGCGGACTTGGTCAGCCTATCCACAATCACCCAAATAGCATCGAACTTCTTCAAAGTCCGTGAAAGCCCAACTACAAAGTCCATAGTGATCCGCTCCCACTTCCACTCTGGAATATCCATTCGCTGGAGCAAGCCACCCGATCTCTGATGCTCATATTTCACCTGCTGACAATTGAGACACCGAGCTACAAATCCCACAATGTCTTTCTTCATTCTCCGCTACCAGTAATGCTGACTCAGATCCTGATACATCTTCGCGGCTCCTGGATGAATAGAATACCGCGAGCTATGGGCCTCCTCCAGCATCAACTCCCGAAGCCCATCTATATTGGGCACGCAAATCCGGCCCTGCATCTCAATACCCCATCATCTCCAATAGACACATCTTTGGCATCATCATGCTGAACTCTGTCCTAAGGACGAGCAAATGTGGATCATCATATTGGCGCTCTTTGATGCACTCATGTAGGGAAGAGCGACAAACCACACAAGCCAATACCCGACTTGGCTCCGAAATATCCCACCTCGCGAACCGATTGGCCAAAGCCTGAACATCAACCGCAAGAGGTCTCTCCCCAGCTGGAATATATGCCAAACTCCCCATACTTACTGACTTTCGGCTCAAAGCATCGGCCACCACATTGGCCGTTCCCGGATGGTACAATATAGTGATGTCTTAATTCTTAAGTAACTCCAACCATCTCCGCTGCCTCAATTTAAGATCCTTCTGCTTGAACAAATGCTGAAGACTACGATGATCGGTGAATACCTCACAAGATACGCCATACAAGTAATGCCTCCAAATCTTCAACGTGTGAACTATGGCAGCCATCTCCAAATCATGAACAGGGTAGTTCTTCTCATGGGGCTTCAATTGTCGAGAAGCATAAGCAATAACTCTACCCTCCTGCATCAATACACAACAAATCCCTACTCTTGAAGCATCACAATACACGGTATATGAACCTGAAGCTGATGGCAAAACCAACACTGGAGTTGTGGTCAAAGCTGTCTTGAGCTTCTGAAAGCTCTCCTCACACTTGTCCGACCATACAAATGGAACACCCTTCTGAGTGAACTTGGTCAAGGGCGATGCGATAGATGAGAATCCCTGAACAAACCAGCGATAATAGCCTACCAAACCAAGAAAACTACGAATCTCTGTGGCTGAGGACGGTCTGGGCCAATTCTGAACTGCCTCTATCTTCTTTGGATCAACCTGAATACCCTCACTGGACACCGCGTGCCCAAGGAATGCCACTGAACTGAGCCAAAACTCACACTTGGAGAACTTTGCATAAAGCTTCTCCTCCCTCAATATCTGCAACACAACCCTCAAATGCTCCGCGTGCTCCTCCTGACTGCGCGAATATACCAGAATATCATCAATGAAGACTATGACAAATGAGTCAAGATAAGGCTGGAACACGCTGTTCATCAAATGCATGAACGCTGTTGGGGCATTGGTCAGCCCAAAAGACATGAACAGGAACTCATAGTATCCGAATCCATGATCTTCAACTGGTGATAACCCGAATGGAGATCAATCTTGGAGAATACCCTTGCTCCCTGAAGCTGGTCGAATAAATCATCAATGCGAGGCAAAGGATACTTGTTCTTAACTGTTACCTTGTTCAATTGCCTATAATCAATGCACATTCTCATAGTGCCATCCTTTTTCTTCACAAACAGAACTTGCGCACCCCAAGGTGACACACTAGGCCAAATGAACCCCTTATCAAGGAGGTCCTGAAGCTGCTCCTTTAACTCCTTCAACTCCACTGGTGCCATACGATACGGCGGAATAGAAATGGGCTGAGTGCCCGACACTAGGTCAATACAAAAATCAATATCCCTGTCCGGTGGCATGCCCGACAGGTCTGCAGGAAATACATCAGGGAAATCCCTCACAACTGGGACAGAATCAATACTGGGAGTCTCAGCTCCAACATCCTTCACAAAGGCAAGATACGAAAGACAACCTTCCCAACCATACGCTGGGCTTTCAAGAAAGAGATCACTCTGCTAGGAACGTAATCAGTCACACCTCGCCACTCAATCCGTGCCACACCAGGAATAGCCAACGTGACTGTCTTAGCATGACAATGTAGAATAGCGCGACATGAAAATAGCCAATCCATGCCCAGAATGACATCAAAATCCACCATACTCAATAATAAAAGATCAACTCGGGTCTCCAGACCCCCAATAGTCACCAAACACGACCGGTACACACGGTCTACAACAACAGTATCACCCACCGAGGTAGATACATGAACAGGTAAAGCAAGAAACTCACGAGGAGTACCCAAATAGCGAGCAAACTATGAGGACACATAAGAATAGGTAGACCAGGATCAAATAATACAGAGGCATCTCTGTGGCAGACTGAAATAATACCTGTAATAACAGCATCAGAAGAAACAGCATCGGGTCTGCCTAGAAGAGCATAGAAACGGGCCTGACCGCCCCCTGATCGACCTCCCCCTCTAGGGCGACCCCTGGTTGACTGATCCCCACCCCTAGCTGGCTGGGCGGGTGGTGGTGGAGCAACTGGCGTTGAAGCTGATGACTGACCCCTCTGCTGGGATGAACTAGCAACAAGGCGGGGACACTGCCTCCACATGTGGCCCACCTCGCCACACTCAAAACAAATCCTAGGTGCTGGAGAAGGGGACTGATGGGAACCCCTCGCACCGGAGTGACCAGCAGAAGTACTCGGAGTAAAAGAGCCCTAAACAGATGGAGCACGGGATAAGCTCTAAGCTGGGAGGCACTAAGTGAAGAATGGCCCTGGTGTGAACTCTGGGAACCATGACCCGATGACGCTCCTCGATAACCTGAGCGATCAGACTGACCCTGACGGAACTATCGGCCTCTGCCGTGCTGAAACTGACCCCTTGAAGGACCACCACTGTAGCTACCAGATCCTCGAGGCCTCTTAGCCTCACTCTCCTCTCGCTCCTGGAGACGGACAGACTCAATCTCTCTGGAAATATCCACAATCTCCTCGAATGTAGCACCAGTCACCCTCTCCGTGGTCATAAGGATACGGAGCTGATAAGTATGACCATCTACAAACCTCCTGATCCTCTCTCGATCTGTCGGAACCAACTAGATGGCATGACGAGCCAACTCAGAGAACCTCAACTAATACTGTGACACGGTCATCTCCACCTGACGCAACCACTCAAACTGTCTACGCAGCTCCTATCTGCGAGACTGCGGTACATACTTCTCCAGAAAGAGAACGAAGAACTGCTGCCAGGAAAGGGGTGGTGCACCAATAGGCCTACGCCTCTCAATATCCTCCCACCAAGTAAAAGTAGGTCCTTAAACTGATAAGTAGTGAAAGCGACCCCGCTGGTCTCCAGAATACCGGCTGTGCGAAGCATCCTCTAACACTTGTCTAAAAAGCCCTAGGCATCCTCGCCCTCTGCTCCGCGGAAGATCAGAGGCTGAAGTCTCCCAAATCTCTCCAACCTACGCTGCTCATCCTCTAGCATGACAGGAACTACATAGTCCTGAGCAGCTGCGACCGGCTGGGCTGGATGTGCCCCCAGCGTCTGAAGTCCGTGCACGACCTGCTCAGGTGTGCGGGCAGCGGGAGTCTGACTGCCTCTCCCGGCCTGTGAAGTAGCTGCGGCTGTAGTTGCTGAAACCGCCTGAGCGAGGCCAGTGCAAACTGATAAGATCTGAGCCAAGGCCTCCTGAAGACCCGGAATCACAATAGGCACAGCTGGTGCCTGAGTTGGTGCTGCTGGAGGGTCCACAGTTGGAACCTGGTCCTGAACTGGGGCAGCTGGTGGATCTGCTGGTGCTGCCCTCGCTGCTCTGCCTCTACCACGGCCACGGCCGCGTCCACGGCCTGTAGTGGCCGCAAATGGTGGCAGTAGTGGTCGTCCATCCTGCCCGGTAGCGCGTGTCCTCACCATCTGTGAGAGAATGGAACAACAGAAGTTTAGTACTCGGATCAACAAACTCGCACGATAAGAATTTTCAAGAATGTGAAGTTTTTTTCCTAAAGGTTCTGCAGCCTCTCGAGGATAAATACAGACGTCTCCGTACCGATCCGCCAGACTCTACTAAACCTGCTCATCACTCGTGAGACCTATGTAACCTAGGCTCTGATACCAACTTGTCACGACCCTAACCCTGAACCCGGTCGTGATGGCGCCTCTCGTGAAGACAAGGCCAGCCAACTAAACCCAAATCACTTATTAAAACGGTTAAACAACATAAAAGCAGTCTAAAGCATGGCTTAATGATAATAAGTAGCGGAAATACAACCCGACACAGCCCTAACCGGGGTGTCACAAGTCACGAGCATCTAACAGTACCAAATCCTCAAAGGTAACTACAGAGTTTTTAAAATACTGAACTAAGACTGTATCAGAAATAGATAGAGAGGAGCTCCAGGCTGTGAAACGCCAACAGCTACCTAAAGACTCCTCGAAGATCCGCCTGAAGCTGGAATGAATCAGAACTCGGGAGCGGGACCAGCTACGCCTGAATCTGCACACAGGGTGCAGGGAGTAAGTGAGTACTCCAACTCAGTGAGTCAAATGTAAATAATGACTAAAAGTAAGAAAACACGCAAGGCACAAAGCAGTCTATAATGAGGCAGTAAAATCATTTAAAAACAGTAAACCAGTGAAAAGACAGGTAAAAATCATCTTTTAACAAGTAAACAGGTAATTGACAGACAATCAAGGTACAGTAAATAAATAGAAGCTCACCCCTCGGGCACAGTATCACCACATCCGCCCCTCAGGCAACATCTCAGAACAATAACAGCCTCTCGGGCTCAATCTCACATCACACTAGGTACCCGCGCTCACTGGGGGTGTGCAGACTCCTGGAGAGGCCCCTTACGTCCCAAGCGCAATAACAAGCCATCTCGTGGCATCAAAACTAAGGCCTCGGCCGA
>NW_017679771.1:0-653 GCF_001879085.1 Nicotiana attenuata | reverse complement strand
CCGTAGGGTACGTCCGGGACAGTCGAAGGTCTAGTGTTAATACGTTAAGTTTAAACCGTAGGTAGTATTGTCTAGACCGTGGCCTACCGAGCGGACAGGCTGACGGCGGGAGGGCGGGGGGGGGGCAGCGTACCGGGAATACAGAAGCTTCACCAGCTTTGCAGTTGTCGAACCTCGTTCTAAAATAGGATAAGACTCTAGACAGAAGAGAAGTCACACGAAGTGCACCCTTCTCCATGATTTAGAAGACTCAGAGAGAGGAAGGGTTTCGTAGCTGTTTATATACAATTCACAAAATATCAAAGCGGTAAAAGCATTTAGCACATTAGGCTCAAACATGTAGAAAAATCAGATAACAGATAAATCCAATCATAACAGCTATTCTAAGCTCGAATTCTTAAACCCTGAACCGATGTACTGGGTTTGGTCCCCAGCGGAGTCGCCAGAGCTGTCACACCTCCTTTTTTACACACCCGAAGGTAGTATAAGGGAGTTTTTCCACTTTAAGTGACATTATTCGAAATTGGATTACTTTATTTATCAGAGTCGCCACTTGGAATATTTTATTGGTGTCCCAAGTCACCGGTTTTATTTTAAATCCCAAATCGACGAAAATTCGACTTTCCTTTTGAAGTCTGCGAACCAGAAATTCT
>NW_017679770.1:6608-15713 GCF_001879085.1 Nicotiana attenuata | reverse complement strand
TTTGGGGCGAGGTATTTTCGAGGGTGTTGACTTAGAATCAATTGGAGGTAAGTCTCTTGGCCTAATTCTTCGAGTTCATGGTAGAAATTACATGTAAATTGTGGAAAATTCATCAAAAACGGGGTCAAGTTTAGGGACTTGGTAAAGCTGTGATGTAAAAATGGATTTTGAAAGGGCATTTGAACTCCGATTTTGGTAAAATTGGTATGTGTAGACTCGTGGCGAGACGAGGAATCCAGTGATGTAAATTTCATAATTTTTCGAGAAGTAGGCCCGGGGCTCAGGTTTTGCCAACTTCGTGAATTTTGGTGTTTTTCGAGTCTTTTCGATTGGGTTATGTTTCTTTAGCCTATTGTAATGTATTCGTTGTGGTTTTAATCAGATTCGGCATGCGATGAGGTTGATTCGAAAGGCAAAGGCATAGCGAGCTAGACTTGTGGCTGGCTTGAGGTGAGTAATAGATGTAGATGATGACTTGAGGGTTTGAAACCCCAGTATATCACATTGTGACGCTATATTGAGGCGAGACACGTACTTTATGGCGAGTGCGGGGTCGATTGTGACTGGGGATTGTGACCTAGTCCGTTCCGATTGATGTTCGTACTGTGTTCTTGACTAGAAATTGTTTGGTAATCATCCTACTTGGATTTTATGAATATGTTTGGGGCTTTGTGCCTATCATTTGCATCCTTCAGGGATCCTTATCGCTGCTTCCATGATGCTTAGAATATTTCATAATATCAGTCCTGAGTTAGACACTGCCTCGAAATGTTTAGTAAATAAATAAAGGTTTAAACACTTAGCTCTATAATTCCTAATAACTGAAACTAAAAATGAACAATTTGGTTGTGCCCGAGTGGCTTGCATGCATATATATATCTGGACTGAGTGTGGATCGGGCTGCACGCCGCAGCGAATGCTACGATGATATTGCGCTTGGGCTATAGGAGCCCCTCCGGAGTCTGAACCCCCACAGTGAGCGCGGGTACCCAAATGGATCGGGCTGCGCGGCGCAGCGGTCATGTGCATTGCATTGCATTCATGCATTTATACCTATTTGTCTTACTTGTCCTGGTATTGTTGTTGTTCCACCGTTTATGTGCTGAATCGCTGATTATAGCTTTATATTGTAATATTTTGGAATTTCTTACTTTCAGCCATTATATATGTTTATTACTCACTGAGTTGGAAGTACTCATTTTACTCCCTGCACCTCGCGTGCAGTTGCAGGTATCGTTCACCCGGTAGCGGGTTATTAGCGGATTGAAGGTATTGTTATTGTAGCTGAGCAAGGTGACCGCCAGCGTTCGCGGCACCGGATGTTGTCTTTTGTTTTCCAGAAATTTTACTTGTATATTTTATTGGCCTGTTGTTGTGTTAAGGTTTCCTTAGATGCTAGTGATTTGTGACACCCCGGTCGGGTAGTAATTAACAGCTTCTAATGCCATTAAGTTGTATCTTCTATTCATTTATGTTTAATAATTGTTAGTGAAAGGATTTGGGGTAGTTGGCTGGCCTTGTCCTCACGAGAGGCGCCATCACGACCGGGTGAATCGGGTCGTGACAGCCGCCGGACATGGCGGAGACGGCGACACTAACTTTGAAGATTCGAGGAGCTAGGAGGGGAGTTGAGGGAAAATATAGTGGGATTCGAGATGAGGGGGAAGAGGAGGTTCAGGGGTGTATTTCTGGGGATCATTGGAACATTGCCGCCGGCAGAGGCGATTTCCGGCCGGCGGCTTGTGGCGGAAGGTGGTGGTGATATTAGGGTTGGTTTGAGATGATAGTGAGAGGGGGGGGGGGTGAGGGAATCCGACCGTTTTATATTTAGTTTACCTTAGTTCCTGACCGTTGGATCTAGTATCCTCGACGGCCAAGATCTAATCGTGACCAAAACGACGTCGTTTCGTTAATAAGGGGGCTGGACCGGGTAGTTTGGGTTTGGGCTGGACTAATCTGAAATGGGTTGAGGGGTTTTGGCCTTGATTTCACCCGAATTTGGCCCAAAAATGAAGACCCATTATCTTCTTTTAATTCCTTTTCTTTTTTTATTTTTTTTGTTTATTTATTATTTCCTGAAAATAAAAAATAAAAGACCCCAAAGCAACTCTACAATTGTACTAATTAATTTCTAAAACAGAAATAAAAAAATGCAAAAGACACATTTTTTGGTATTTCTTTATTTTTCGCAATATCAATTTACTAATAAACATGCTAGAATTGGATCCTAAATGCTATTATGCTATTTTGTAATTTTTTTTTTCATTTTATAACAACTACAAGAATGCACATAAAATGTAGACAAAACACAAAATCATGCAATTAACTCCTAAAAATTCAATTGCTAAAAGAAAAATTCTAATTTTAATGAATTCTATAGGAGTAATTTAAGCGCGGCAAAAATTACGTGCTCACAGTTAAAAACGTTTTCTGAAATTAATGGCTAAAACGTTTTTAATTAATCAAATAATGGGTGACTAAAATATTAATTCCAGTTACTTAATTGGCCCAAGGCCCAAGTGCCCAAGTGCCCAAGTGCCCAATCTTGACTATTAATAATATAGCCAAATTGTAGTTTCCCTCCAAAACATCTTTAAAATATGTCAAATCATGTTAGACAAAGAAGTGCTTTTAAACACTTCTTCCTTTCTTTCTTTTTCCAATGAGGGATAAAGCAACCTCTTCTCAAATACTCCCATCAAAACACTAACTAATATAACAATATTGCGGCAACGAGTTTATCTGAACTCAGTATTTTCGATCTAGGGTATAAATTTGTGTAAAAATCAACTAAAATTACGACAAATAGATTTGAACCCATAATTTAAAAATAAAATGAGTTTAATATAAAAATATAATTAAAGATTAAACCCATATAACTTAAATTTTAGATCTGCCTCTAATTGGAGACGGGTTACTGCTAGGCAATTACCACTAAGTTAATGAATCACATGTACCTTGCTGGTTTTGCTGCATTTATTGTGTATGTTGTAGCTTAGGGCAAGTGAATATTGAAGCAGATCACATATCTTCAATTTGCTTTTAGGAATTTTACTTTTCTTGACTTCTTACTACCGTTTGCCTACTTTTCATTAGGCCTTTTGAAAAAACAGCTACATGAGATAATGGATTAATTTGCTTTTTCTGGGCTTTGTTGGGCTCCTGATAGGTCGTGCTCATTAAAATAGCACGGGCTAGCTAGTTTTCGGATGAGATTTTTACATTCTTATGCCATATAGTAAACTATATTACCCTCCATGCTTAACTTTTAATATAATTACCTTTTATATACCTAATTACCATTTATGTACCATTTTAGGATTTTAATGGTATTAATTAGTCTCCAAATTTTACTCAACCGTATATTCCCACTCCCCCCAAGTTTCTCTCTCCAAATCCACCACCTCACTCACGTATCAAACCACACCCCACGATTTCCTCTTCAATCACCCATGATTTCCTCTTCTAAAACCAGCGAAAATCTGGAACACCTCCATTAACGCCTATTCTCAAGCTCTTTCTTCTAAAATCAGTCAAAATTTCAACTATTCTTCAAAGTTTATTCACCCATTAACGACCAGCTTCAAAGATTTTCAATGAAGAAGAACAAATCTTCCAAAACAAGCCCTAAAAAAGTTAAAGAAGCAGATGTTCCTTCTTTCGATTTTGGTGTTTTATCACCAAATTCACCGAAAAAGCATGAAAAATATGCTCATGCAAATGAAGAGAAGAAGCATAGGCTTTCCCCTCGTCAAGCTAGGGCAGGAGCTAGAACTAAACAAAAACATGATTTTGATGCTGGTGAATCTTCCAGGCAAATCAATTCAGCGAAAAGTAAAGGCAAAGAGATAATTTTCTGAATCTGTTTAAACTTGTAGATGTATTGTAAAAAAATTGTAGTTGTTTTGTTTTTTTTAACTGTATTATGTAGTTGTAAATATATTGTATGATAAATGTAGATATGTTATTTTTTAGATTGGAGCAGTGTATTAATAAGAGATTGGTGCAACATCGTAGAAGCTATGGAGCGCTACTGTGGGACTACGCTAGGAAGAAGCAAGAGAATGGTGCAATTAGTGAAAGTGAGGTGACTGGCAGATTAGCAAGGAAAAAAGGTGCACCAGTTATGAACGAGAAACCACAAGTCTGGAGGAAGAAGAATTAGTTGCAACTTTTTTTATGGAACATGTAGTTAAATTATTTAGTTGCAGCTAGTTTTGTAGAAAGATAGTAGACAAGTTTATGAACAAGATTGTTGAAGTTTAATTGTAGCAGATTTGTGTTACAATTATTTTACCCTTTGTTATTTTAGTTTATCCAGTATACTAGTTCGAACAATAGGGAAACATTCTGTTGTGTTTATATTTCACTTGCTGAAAGTAAATAGTACTTGATCTAATTATTGTTACTGGTTAACTTCATTTCAACTTAATTATTATGTAGTTACTCTGTCAACTCCAGATTATGTAGTTATTTTGTAGTTTTTTTGTAGATAAATTGTAATGATCATTAACAACTATCGATGGGTGCTAGAGATAATAAAACAATTGTGTGTGTTATATATATAGAAATCATTCACAAACCAATCAAGCTACGAAAGTATTAACTCAATACAGAATACTAATTAAATAAAACAATTTCAAACTAACTACATTAAGAGTTGTAGGTGCCTAAACTATTACACATCAAATATAATTCTCCTGAACTCATCAAGAGTTTTCATAAGACTCATTCTTGTGCCTTAAAGCAGCCAAAGCATGTGCACAAGGAAGTTCATCAAGCTGGAATTGCCCACAGCTACACCTCTTGTTTTCAAGACAAACAATATAGAGCTTCACAGCATCTATCACTCTATGGATATGATCTGTTGAAGCCCTCACCTACAATTACATTACAAATAAAAAATAATTCATATACAATCAGAATACAAAATATCTACAAATTTTCTTTTGTCGTTTGTAGATATTTTGTAGTTAATTTGTAGAAATATTGAAATTCTGTATTTCATATTGAGCTACATATGATATGTAGTTTTATTGTAGAAATATTGTAGATAGAATGAAATTCAATACTTATATATATATATATATATATATATATATATATATATATATATATATATATATATATATANTTACTTAATTTAAAATTTAATCTACCTGTGTAGTTACAGTTGTGCAACCAAACAGTAAACTTGTAATTACACTGTAATTATACTATGACAAACAAACAGGTCATCGTAATTATACAACTGTGTAATTACTACCCTAGTAATTACACCAATTTCAATTACAGGGTGGCTTTCCAAACAGACTCTTGGTATACTTTCTGTTATTATTATACTTTCATATTCCACTATCGCCGGAGACGTTGGCATATCAATTAACTTCAGTGTTCCAGATGAACCTGCAATAAAATAAAGCTAAATNGTGCCTTAAATCAGCCAAAGCATGTGCACAAGGAAGTTCATCAAGCTGGAATTGCCCACAGCTACATCTCTTGTTTTCAAGACAAACAACATAGCTTCACACCATCTATCACTGTATGGATACGATCTATTGAAGCCCTCGCCTACAATTACATTACAAATAAAAAACAATTCATATACAATCAGAATACAAAATATCTACAAATTATCTTTTGTCTTGTAGATACTTTGTAGTTAATTTGTAGAAATATTAAAATTATGTATTTCATATTGAGCTACAAATGATGTGTAGTTTTATTGTAGAAATATTGTAGATAGAATGAAATTCAATACTAATATATATATATATATATATATATATATAAATATTGTAGATAAATTGTAGATCAGTAATATACAACCAAAATTCGATAGTAATGTAACAGAACAAACCTGCAACTGTGTTCGAATTGGTGATACTCAATTCCAAATTGAAATCACGTACTGTTATACATAGCGGATATGTTCCTAAGCTTTTGTTTTCCTTTTTCGTCTCCATGTATACACGAACACCCATATCGTTCCTAATTTCCATTGGAGGACAATGTTCGTTGACAATGTATTTGATTTCTATTATTTTTTCGGATGTATCTATCATTAGATGCCCTGCTATTGTAGAATTCAATAGGCTATAACTCGCATCCTCGCCGACTACAATTTCATCGACCTGGAAGTCTCTATATCTCCCATAGCTATCCCAATTCCCATTCAGTTGAAGCATAATTGGGATTTTCGACATAATTGCGATTTTTACAGAAGAATTGTAGCTAATTTAGTCGCTTTTGAATTGTGAAATCAGAAAAAACAAGTGAAACAGAGTATTGTCGTAAAAACAGAGTAGTTAATTACGGAGAGAAACGAGCGAAATTTAATAGCGAGATTTGCGTTTGACAAGATCTGGAAGAATCCTTAATATCTCAACATTCGCGCGCCTATTAAAGGAATTGTATAGCTAACATGATTCTATTTTAATGATTTATTTATATTTTGTAGAAAAACTGTTAACAGGGCGGGTAAATTGCAAATTATGGACATTTTTCGTAATATAGTTTCCTATATGGTATAGGAACGAAAATTTCCTCTTTCGGATTGGTCATTCAAAAATAGCTAGCGTTTACAAAGTCATTGAAAAATAGCCATTATTTTGCTGCAACCGGGACCAGCCTAGCATAATATACTGGAGATCGGTGCACCTGTGTATGAACTTTCAGCATATTATGTTGGAACTCCAACACGCGGAAAGTTCCCGCATAATATACTGGAAATTGGAGCACTTGCGTAAGAATTTCCAGCGTATTATACTGGACCGGTATATTATACTGGAACTCTAGTATATTATGCTGGAGTTTCAATATACTTATGTTGGAACTCCATTATAATATGTTGGAGTTCCAGTATACTTATGCTGGAACTCCTTTATAATATACTGGAGTTCCAGTATACTTATGCTGGAACTCCAGTATATTATGCTGGAGTATTTTTCGAATTTTGAACAATGTTTTCGTTCAGATTTATCTTTAGATGAAAAGTGGCTAAATTTCGATTACTTTTGAAACTGTGCCTATTTTTGAATGACCACTTGTAAATCTGGCTATTTTTGAATTTCTCCCGTCGTGCTCCAGTTCTTCTTCTGATAACTGAGAGGAGAAGGAATAACAAGAGAAAATACTGGAAAATCCGAAAAACCTGAACGAAAACACTGTTCAAAACCCGAAAAATACTGGAACACTGGTGCTCCAATCTCTAGTATATTATACTGGAACATTACCCGTGTTGGAGTTCCAGCATAATATGTTGGAAGTTCATACACAGGTGCACTGATATCCAGTATATTATGTTGGAACTTTTCGTATTGCAGCAAAATAGTGGCTATTTTTCAATGACTTTGCAACGTTGGCTATTTTTGAATGACCAGTCCGAAAACTGACTAGCCCGTGCTATCTTTACAGGAATAACATCCTAGGCCCAAATTCCATAGATGATTTACTTCGGGTGCTGAATTAATAGGAATGGCACAATAAGGGGACGGTCTTAGCCGAATGTTTCCGTAATTGATATTATTTAAAAAATAGCCTCAGATTGGATTGTACAGTTTATTTTTATTCAGGGATTCTCTACTGAATTTGTAGAGTTTATGTTATATTTATTCTACCTTTTTGTTAAATTGTTAATCAAAATCTACACAGTTGGCATGATTTTGTGCTTGTTCAATTGTTCACCAAACTCTATCATATTGGCAATAACACAACATAACTTTGTGTTATCTACATTTCATCTATTTATTAAATTGTTCACAACTTTACCGAGTTGGCACGATTTTGTGCTTGTCTAATTGCTCATCAAACTCTATCAGACTAGCATGACTTTATGTTATCTGCAATCAACCTATTTATTATATTGTTCATCAAAATCTACCTGATAGTCATAATTTATTTATGTTGTTTAATAAATTATTTTACAAATGTAATTTTGTACAAAATAATATGACAAAATGGTAGAGCATTTAGCTATAAATATTATATTACTATATAGCATTTGGTACGGAACCTACCATATCAGTAGATCTAAGTTGAAGCCTACACCAAGAAAAGGACGCGGGGCCATTTGTCAAATAGCGCCAATTACGCAGACATTCAACTACGACCAACCTTTTTTTTCTCGTCAAAACAAGGACTACATATTACTGCATCAACGAACAACAAAGTTTAAATATACTCTTCACATCTTGGACAATCCAACTTTGGAAAAATTTCTCCCAGGAGATGACCTTCAACAAAGATATAGAAAATCTAGCTAACTATGAGCTACTTTGTTCAACCTCCCTTGGAATATATAAAAACTCCACGTGATCAAACATGCTTGATAGCTTCCTATCACGACCCCCGTTCACCCTCCATGAACATGTCGTGATGGCACCTAGTTCCAACAACTAGGTAAGCCTAACAGTGCGGAAATAACAAATTAACTTGAGGAATAATCAATTAAAACTGAACATATAAAAAATAACAACTGAGTATAAGGCCGCCCGGCCTACAACTCTAAAGATATGCGGAAGTCTACAACTCAATCCCAAAACCCGAAAACTCACGGGAAACACAGGCTAATAGAATTACTATAAGTACTCTAATCACCAGAATATCTACATCAAAAGTATGATAGGATAAAAGCTCTACAACTAGAATAAGGAAGAAGACTCTTCTGTCTGCGGACGCTGCAGATATACCTCGAAGTCTTCGTGTGTCTCCTCACCTCAAGGATAGTGCGCCTGAGAAGAGGTACCTGGATCTGCACATGAAAAACATGCGCAGGAAGGGCATGAGTACACCACAGCGGTACTCAGTAAGTGCCAAGCCTAACCTTGGTCGGGTAGTGACGAGGAAGGTCAGGGCCCTACTGAGATAAAACATAATAAATAATAAGATAACGGAAGCAGCTCAATAAAGTCTACCGCGAGAATCTAAACCAGATAAATAAGGAAGAATAGTAGTAGAAAGCAAAGGTAACAATACAAGGAATAATGCTCTCAACAAGGAATAATAGCCGGGGATCTCTTGGTATCCCGAGGATCTCTTGGTATCCTCATCATATGCACCAGGGATCTCTTGGTATCCCGAGGATCTCTTGGTATCCTCATCATA
>NW_017679770.1:0-3989 GCF_001879085.1 Nicotiana attenuata | reverse complement strand
AACTCTGTGCCCAATAGCCTGGCCTCACCCGGCTCAAACCAACCCACCGGGGATCTACACCTCCTGTCATATAAAGCCTCATACGGCGCCATCTGAATGCTGGACTGATAACTATTGTTGTAAGCAAACTCCGCCAGTGGCAAGAAATGATCCCAAGACCCTCCAAACTCAATCACACACGCACGGAGCATATCCTCAAGAATCTGAATAGTGTGCTCGGACTGTCCGTCCGTCTGGGGGTGAAATGCTATGCTCAACTCCACCCGAGTACCTAACTCCTGCTGCACGGCTCTCCAGAACCGCGATGTAAACTGAGTACCTCTGTCCGAAATAATAGAAACTAGAATACCATGCAGACGGACAATCTCCCGGATATAAATCTCCGCCAGCCGCTCCGATGAATAAGTGGTACACACAGGAATAAAATGAGCGGACTTGGTCAGCCGATCCACAATGACCCAAATGGCATCAAACTTCTTCAAGGTCCGTGGGAGTCCCGATACGAAATCCATGGTGATGCGCTCCCATTTCCACTCCGGAATCTCTATCTGCTGAAGCAACCCACCCGCGCGCTGGTGCTCATACTTCACCTGCTGGCAGTTGAGGCATCTAGACACATAACCAACTATATCTTTCTTCATCTGCCTCCACCAGTAGTGCTGCCTCAAGTCCTGATACATCTTCGCAGTACCCGGATGGATGGAATACCGCGAACTATGGGCCTCTGCTAGAATCAACTCTCGAAGACCATCAACATTGGGCACACAGGCCCTGCATCCTCAATACCCCGCCATCTCCAATGGTCACATCTCTGGCATCTCCACGCTGAACCTTGTCTTGAAGGACAAGCAAATGAGGGTCATCATACTGCCGCTCCCTGATACGATCAAATAACAAGGATCAGGAAACCACACAAGCTAGAACCCGACTAGGCTCCGAAAGATCCAATCTCACGAACTGGCTGGCTAAGGCCTGAACATCCATCGCCATAGGCCTCTCTGAAGCTGGTAAATATGCCAAACTCCCCAAACTCTCCGCCCGACGACTCAAGGCATCCGCAACTACATTGGCCTTGCCCGGGTGATATAGGATAGTGATGTAATAATCCTTCAGCAGCTCTAACCACCTCCTCTGACGCATATTGAGATCCTTTTGCTTGAGCAAGTGCTGCAAACTTCGATGATCAGTATAGATCTCGCAAGGCACTCCATATAAATAATGACGCCAGATCTTCAAGGCATGAACAATGGCAGCTAACTCAAGGTCGTGGACAGGGTAATTCTTTTCATGTATCTTCAACTGTCTGGACGCGTAGGCAATCACCCTATCGTCCTGCATCAACACCGCTCCAAGGCCAACTCTCGAGGCGTCACAATAGACAGTATAAGACCCCGAGCCGATAGGCAACATCAAAATTGGGGCTGTAGTCAAAGCTGTCTTGAGCTTCTGAAAGCTCGCCTCACTCTCCTCTGTCCACTGAAATGGGGCACTCTTCTGGGTCAACCTAGTCATAAGGGCAGCAATCGATGAAAATCCCTCCACGAAGCGACGGTAGTAGCCCGCCAAGCCAAGAAAACTGCGAATCTCTGTAGTTGAGGACGGCCTGGGCCAACTCTGCCTCTATCTTCCTCGGATCCACCCGAATACCCTCACTCGAAATCACATGGCCTAAGAATGCCACTGAACCCAGCCAAAACTCACATTTTGAGGACTCTGCATATATCTTTTTCTCCCTCAAGGTTTGAAGCACGGTCCTCAGGTGCTGCTCATGATCTTTCCGACTCCGGGAATACACTAGAATATCATCAATAAAAACAATGATGAACGAGTCAAGATATGGTCTGAACACACTGTGCATCAGATGCATGAAAGCTGCTGGGGCATTGGTCAGCCCAAATGACATAACAAGGAATTCGTAATGACCATACCGAGTCCTGAAGGCAGTCTTCGGGATATCTGGCTCCCGAATCTTTCACTGATGGTAACCTGAGCGCAAGTCAATCTTAGAAAACACCTGTGCGCCCTGAAGCTGGTCAAACAGATCATCAATACGAGGCAAAGGATAACGGTTCTTCACTGTAACCTTATTCAGCTGGCGATAATCAATGCACATACGCATAGAACCATCCTTCTTCTTCACGAACAAAACAGGAGCACCCCACGGTGAAACAGTGGGTCGAATAAAACCCTTACCAAGCAATTCCTGTAACTGATCCTTCAACTCCTTCAACTCAGGAGGAGCCATACGATACGGAGGAATGGAAATGGGCTGAGTGCCCGGCAATAGATCAATGCCAAAATCGATGTCTCTATCGGGCGGCATGCCCGGAAGATCAGCTGGAAACACATCGGGATAATCCCGTACCACTGGAACTGAGTCAACAGAAGGGGTATCAACACTGACATCTCTCACATAAGCTAAATACGCGGCACACCCCTTCTCAACCATACGCTGAGCTTTAAGAAAAGAGATAACTCTACTGGGAGTGTGATCTAAAGTACCACTCCACCCAATACGCGGAATACCTGGCATAGCCAGCGTCACGGTCTTGGCGTGACAATCAAGAATAGCAAAATGGGACGACAACTAGTCCATGCCCAAAATAATGTCAAAGTCCACCATACCGAGTAATAATAAGTCTGCTCTGGTCTCAAAACACGAATAGTAACCAAACATGACCAATAAATGCGGTCCACAATAAGAGAATCTCCCACAGGAGTAGAAACATAAACGGGGACACTCAAAGAATCTCGAGGCACACCCAAATGAGGAGCAAAGTAAGAAGACACATAAGAATAAGTAGAGCCCGGATCGAATAGAACCGATGCCTCTCTGTGACAAACCAATATAATACCTGTAATGACGGAGTCGGAGGCAACAGCCTCAGTACGAGCAGGAATAGCATAATATCTGGCCCGGCCCCTCTCTCGAGGGCGACCTCTATCTCCCCGACCTCCGCCCCTAGCTGGCTGGGCAGGTGGGGTAGCAGCTGGAGTTGTGACCATGGCCTGAGAACTCTAAGGACCACGCTGTGGCTGAGCAGTCTGTGAAGATGCACCCCTACCAAGTCTGGGGCAGTCCCTAACCATGTGGCGTGTATCACAACACTCGAAACAAGCTCTGGGAGGACGCGGTGGCTGTGACTGACTAGGGCCAGGTCTGCTGGACTGACCCCTGGAAGCACCCCGCGCAGGAGGCGCGCTAGAAACTGGAGGTACATAGTAAGGCTCCTGAGGTGTAGGCGGAGCTGGAGCACTGCCGGCTGCTGGATGAGCTGAATGAACAGGGCGACCCGCATAACCTCTGACATAACGACCTGCTGATGGGGTACGGGCACCAGAGTAGTGACCCGACTCTTGAGACCTCTTGGCCTCCCTCTCCCCTCGCTCCCTAGCGAGCATACCCTCAATCCTCCTAGCAATGCTCACTACCTGCTGATAAGGAATGTCCATCTCCAACACCCGAGCCATGCTAGATCTGATGGGTGGAATAAGACCCTCAATGAACCTGCGAGCTCTCTCCCGAACTGTAGCAACCAAAGCCGGTGCATGCCTGGCCAACCTGGTATAACGGATAGCATACTCTGAAACGGTCATAGCACCCTGGCGCAAATGCTCAAACTCTGCGCGCCGTGCATCCCTGAGACTCTGGGGGACAAACTCTCTCATGAACATATCCGAGAACTGGGTCCAAGTTAGTGTAGCAGCCTCGACAGGACTGTCTATCTCATAAGTCCGCCACCAATCATAGGCGGCTCCCCGTAGCTGAAAAGTAGTGAAAGAAACCCCGCTGGACTCCACGATGCCCATAGTGCGGAGAATACGATGACATTCCTCTAGAAATCCCAAGGCATCGTCTGATGCTAATCAACTGAACACTGGGGGATCATACTTCTTGAACCTCTCAAGCCTGCGCTGCTCGTCCTCTGAAGCAGCTGACCCATCCTCGGGCTGACTGGTGCTGCAGGCGTGCCGGAATAGTCTCGGGA
>NW_017679769.1:4490-15721 GCF_001879085.1 Nicotiana attenuata | reverse complement strand
CCGATGTCCCTAAGACAGCTTTCCGCACTCGGTACGGGCAATATGAGTTCTTGGTGATGTCATTCGGGTTGACAAATGCCCCAGCAACTTTTATAGATTTGATGAACCGAGTGTTCAGGCCTTATTTGGATTCGTTCGTGATAGTCTTCATTGATGATATATTGATATATTCCCGCAGCCAGGAGGAGCACGAGCAGCACCTTAGAGTGGTTCTTCAGACTCTGAGGGATAGTCAGTTATCTGCTAAGTTCTCTAAGTGTGAGTTCTGGTTGAGTTCAGTTGCATTTCTAGGTCATGTTGTATCTGCAGAGGGTATTCAGGTGGACCCGAAGAAGATTGAGGCAGTCAAGAACTGGCCTAGACCAGCATCAGCTATAGAGATTCGGAGTTTCTTGGGATTGGCAGGCTACTATCATCGGTTCGTGGAGGGGTTTTCATCTATTTCAGCCCCGATGACCAGGTTGACCCAGAAGGGTGCCCAGTTCAGATGGTCGGACGAGTGTAAGGCGAGCTTTCAGAAGCTCAAGACAGCTCTGACTACGGCACCGGTGTTGGTTTTGCCCACAGGTTCAGGGCCTTATACAGTTTATTGTGATGCTTCTCGTATTGGACTTGGTGCAGTGTTGATGCAGGATGGCAAGGTCATCGCCTATGCTTCACGGCAATTGAAGATTCACGAGAAGAACTATCTGGTTCATGATTTGGAGTTGGCAGCCATTGTTCACGTATTGAAGATTTAGAGGCATTATCTGTATGGCGTGGCATGTGAGGTGTTCACGAATCACAAGAGTCTTTAGTATTTGTTCAAGCAAAAGGAGTTGAATTTGAGGCAGATGAGGTAGTTGGAGTTGTTGAAGGATTATGATATCATCATCTTATATCATCCGGGAAAGGCCAATGTGGTGGCCGATGCCTTGAGTAGGAAGTCAGCCAGTATGGGCAGTCTTGCTTATATTCCGGTTGGTGAGAGACCGCTTGCTTTGGATGTTCAGGCTTTGGCCAATTAGTTCGTGGGATTGTATGTTTCTGAGCCCAGTCCAGTGTTAGCTTGCACGATTGCTCGTTCTTCTTTATTGGAGCGTATCCGTGATCGGTAGTATGATGACCCCCATTTGTGTGTCCTCAGAGACACGGTACAGCAAGGAGTTGCCAAGCAGGGTACTTTGGGTGATGATGGAGTTTTGAGATTGCAGGGTCGAGTTTGTGTGCCTAATATGGGTGGACTCCGAGAGTTGATTTTAGAGGAGGCCCATAGCTCCCGGTACTCTATTCATCCAGGCGCCATGAGGATGTATCAGGATTTGCGACAGCATTATTGATGGAGGCGAATGAAGAAGGATATCATTGCGTATGTGGCTCGGTGTTTGAATTGTCAGCAGGTTATGTACGAGTATCAGAGGCTCGGTGGTTTATTTCAGAGGATTGAGCTTCTCGAGTAGAAGTGGGAGCATATCACTATGGACTTTGTTACTGGACTCCCACGGACTCAGAAGAAGTTCGATGCAATGTGGGTCATTGTTGATAGGCTGACCAAGTCAGCGCATTTCATTCCTATGGCAGTCTCCTATTCTTCCGAGAGGTTAGGTGAGATTTATATCCGGGAGATTGTTCGTCTTCATAGTATGCCCGTGTCTACCATTTCGGATCGAGGTACGCAGTTTACCTCACATTTTTGGAGAGAAGTTCAGCGAGAGTTGGGAACACGGGTGAGTTGAGAACAGCATTTTATCCTCAGACGGACGGGCGATCCGAGCGGACCATTCAGATTTTGGAGGATATGCTCCGAGCTTGTGTCATTGACTTTGGAAACTCATGGGATCAATTTTTGCCTCTAGCAGAGTTTGCCTACAACAATAGCCACCGGTCGAGTATTCAGATGGCTCCTTATGAGGCTTTATATGTTAGGCGGTGTCGGTCTCCGGTTGGATGGTTTGAGCCGGGAGAGGCTCGGTTGTTGGGTACGGATCTGGTTCAGGATGCCTTGGATAAGGTCAGGGTCATTCAGGATAGGCTTTGTTCAGATCAGTCCAGGCAAAAGAGTTATGCCGACCGCAAGGTTCGAGATTTGGCTTTCATGGTCGGTGAGCGGGTATTGCTTCGAGTATCGCCTATGAAGGGCGTGATGAGATTTGGGAAGAAGGGCAAGCTTATCCCTAGGTTCATTGGCTCGTTTGAGATTCTTGACCGAGTGGGGGAGATGGCTTATAGACTTGCATTGACGCCGAGCTTATCAGCCGTGCATCCAGTGTTTCATGTGTCCATGCTTCGGAAGTATCACGGCGATCCATCCCACGTGTTAGATTTCAGCACTGTCCAGTTGGACAAGGACTTGTCTTTTGAGGAGGAGCCAGTGGCTATCCTAGACCGGCAGGTTCGTCAGTTGAGATCGAAGAGTATTCCTTCTGTTCGTGTTTAGTGGAGAGGTCAGCCTCTTGAGGCATCGACCTAGGAGTCCGAGTCCGATATGCGGAGCCGTTATCCCCATCTTTTCCCCGACTTAGGTACTTCCTTCTTCTGTCCATTCGAGGACGAACGGTTGTTATAGAGGTGGAGAATGTGATGACCCAAAAGGTCATCACTTGCGTTTAAATTAAATTTTGTGTTTCGAGGCCTTAAAATCCTCTTTTATCTTCACTTTGATTTGCGTGCGCAGTCCGGGCATGTAGCCGGAAAGCTTAAATGAGAAAATCTGTGAAAATGATAAATTTTGACTATAAATAAATTAATTTAACTTCGGTCAACATTTTGGGTAAACGGACCCGGACCCGTGATGTGACGGTCCCGGAGGGTCCGTAGGAAAATATGGGACTTGGGCATATGCCCGGAATCAAATTCCGAGGTCCCAAACCCAAGAAATGAATTTTTAAAGAAAATTGTTTTTTGGAATTGTTTAAAGTATTTTGAAATGAAATTTGATTAGAACATGATGGTATCGGGCCCGTATTTTGGTTCCGGCGCCCGGTACAAGTCTTATATATGATTTAAGATGATTCTGTGAAATTTGGTGAGAAACGGATGTCATTTGACGTGATTCGGACCTAAATTGCAAAAATTGATGTTTTATGAAGTTTGAGAAAAATTCTTTGATTTTGAGGTTTAATTCATGGCTATTAGGTTATTTTGGCGATTTGATCGCACGAATAAGTCCGTAGGATGTTCTTGAGATTTTGTGTGCACTTGGTTTGGAGTTCCGAGGGCTTGGGTGAGTTTCGGGTAGGTCCCGGGATGTCTTAGGCTTAAAAACATGGATGTTGCAGGTTCGGAGAAGTGCAAACCTCTGAACCCGCAGTGCTGACCGCAGTAGTTTTTGTGCTGTCCGCACTGGTGACTGTGCGGCCGCAGTTGATTTTGTACGGTCCGCACAGATTCACTGGTCCGACTACGGAAGCTCATATCTTTCGATCTACAAGGAATTTGGGGATCATTCAAAAACAAAAGTTGTAGATCTTTGAATCTAGTTTTCAGAAAAATATTATAATAGGCATTTGGACATCTGTAGAGAAAGTTATGGCAAAAATACTAAGACCTGTAACTGCAGAGCACAAGTAGTGCTGTGCGGCCGCAGTTGATTTTGTGCGGTCCGCACAGGGCATCTGAGAATAGTATATTTAGAGGGGATTTTCAGTTAGTTTTCATTTTTCAAAACCCCAAAAACATAAGGGGCGATTTTTCAAACAACCTTTCTTCTCCAAAACGTTGGTAAGTGATTTCTAACTCATTTTCTTCACTCCTTAACATCTTTTAACATGATTTAAACTCAAAATCAATGATTTTCATGGGGGAAATTGGGTGTTTTGGGTAAAACCTAGGTTTTTAAAAAATTGGGGATTTGGACCTCGATTTCAAAACAAATTATATATTTGAGTTCGTGGGGGAATGGGTAATCGGGTTTTGGTTCGAACCTTGGGTTTTGACCATGTGGGCCCGGGGTCGGTTGTGCTGATACTACACTCTGCACTCTTTTGTGCAGACCCCAGTGTTGTTGACTTTGGACCACAATGGGATTGTTGATTCTTGTTCATAAGGCGACCCGAGGTAGTCCTGCAGGCGTCCGTAGGCCTTGGCGTCTCCTTCCATCTACTATTCCTGTTTCTTTCATGTATTTCCAGAGACAGTGTTGTATTTATTTCTTTCAGACCTTTTTTTGTAGTATTCTTAGACCGTCTGTGATACTGTGACACCAGTTCTGGGTAGTCGAGGTTCAAACAGTTGTATTAGATATTCGTGTTCAGGTAGCTTATGGCTTCTTTCTTCCGCTTATGTTAAATTCCGTTGTTTAAATGTTATTATTATTATTATTATTATTATTATTATTATTATTATTATTATTATTAGAATTGCTAATGAATATATAATGAGAAAAAAAGGGTAAATTGTGAAATTAATTGACTTGCCTAGCTCGTACTAGTAGGCGTCATCACGACTCCCGAGGGTGGGAATCCGGGCCGTGACACATATCCTTCATAAAACTATATGAGAGAAAATGTATTATAATACTGTAACATTTCCCTACCATGATGCCTACAATTACGCAAAACAACTGACTTCAAGGTTTAGCATTTCTTTTTTTTACTTCTTTGAAGTTTTATACTATATAAAGTGTTTATGTGCCTATTTTGTGCTTTTGGGAATTAAGAAATAGTAGTGATATTTTTGGTGTATTGACTTAGATTCACAATCTTGGACATAATTCAAAGATCTACAAAAACATAAGCAAGAGCTAGGAAAGTTGATACAAGATTAAAATACATTTCCAAGCTCACTCTTCAGTGTGTCACCTATTGTAGAAGGTACTTTGCTCTCTAAGAACCTCTTTTTAAGTGTTTTGAGTTCAAATTTCAGTGCATTTATGCTATTTGTTAATATTTTCTAGAGATTCATAAACTTGTGCGCATGTGCTTTATTTTCAAGTTGATGTGCTTTTGCAGTATGACTATAGGATTTAAAAGGCAATTCAAATTGTTATCAGGCAATAAATATGTAAACTACTTCAGTTTGTAGTTTTTGGCACTCTCACATTATTTCAAGTTTTCACTTTTAAGCATCCTAAAATATAAAATAAAGCTAAACTAAACTTAGTTTCTCATTGGTTACATCAAAAGTGAAATTATCAATCCTAAATACAATGCGAGCAAAATGAGGTTTGCTTAGCTACTGTGGTGTAAATATGCCCGGGGTAACAACATGTTTAATATATTTCAAAGTGCAATGTTAATATTTGTAGATTGTTAAACATCTTTCAAGATGTAATATTAATATTTCACATGTTATGTAAGATACAAGAGTTATCTATTCATCATGCAACATAAGTTTTGACTTTAAATGTAGTAATTTATTGTAAAAGCTGCAAGTCCTGCTAACTGATGTTTGCTAGAGATGATTCTGGTTGCTTCTGCAAGAATTTTCTTTGTGACTGCCTCTTGGTATTATGTTTCTCTATCTTTGTTCCTTTCAACCAATTTCTTTTTCTGATTTGTATTTGTTTTCCTTCACTGGAAGAATTTTTGTTTGCACAGTCTATGAGATCTATACATTCTCTTCGGAGGGAGTTGTACTCTTTGCTAAGGAATGCTGGCCTGTTGCCAACAATATTATCATTAAGTATAATTCTTGGAGTTACTGTAAGCATCTCCATCGAGTAATTATTTGCTGTTATTTGGTTGAACTAACGACATTACCTGTCCAAGTATTTTACAATTAATCATTTTGAAACTACCTGGGGACTACCATTTACCCATAAATACAAATTTACAATGCCATCTTACTGAAGTTGCTCTTTACATGATTCTAGCCTTTAGTATAAACTCAAAAGAATAGTATATCTTCTGTGTAGTGACCTTTGAAGTATGCTTGTTTAGTTGCAATTCTTTATATTAACACTTTTACAGTATAATGAAAAGTTATTTTCGTTGAAGATAAGGAAAGATGATCAGGTGTTTTTATAGTGTAAGTATGCCACTTGCTTATCTATTGTCATTAGTGCAAGTCATGTTATGGAAAGAACTATTAGTGCCTAGGTCTCCAGGATATTGTGTGCATGGTTTGTTTACGATATAAAGATCAACGCAAACTCTATCTTTGTAGGAATACTACAGTTGTCACTGATTCAATGTTTACTCTATATGGAGGAACCATCTCAAAGGGGAAGCGGTGAGCGACTCGTTTTTTCTTCTAATCATCCTATATCCTGGGGAGGAACTTGTATAGGGATTAATGGCCCATGTAGATCGATCCATTTACATTTTCTCAGTATCCATATCCAGTCATTTATTGTATTAAAGGACAGTCATTGAAAAATATATTTTTTTGGGGCAAAAAATTGTTAAAAATGTGTAAAGGACAATCACTTAAAAATATTGTTGATGAGTTTTACTTCCATTTAAACCATGCGTTACAGCAGCAGCCACAAGAAGCATCATGGTGAAAAATAGAAGCAACTGAGGCACTGGGTTGGTTGTTGGAGAGACACCATCCTTATTGTCTTTTTTTGCACATATTTGTAAAGAAAATAGCAGCTTTATGCCCATGTTACTTTGAATAATTCTTTGACTATGATTATTTATTTTGATTTCAATAAGAAGCACTGTGACTAATCTTACCATCATAATTGATGATATATAATATGCCGGGCCCGTGGGCATGCACGGGCATCATCCCTCTAGTGTTAAAAATATACTCTAAAAATATGATAACTATCCCTATTTAAGGGGAATTAAGTATATCTGAAACGTATGGAATTTTTCCTATTTAAGGGGCATGGTAATCTGAAGCGTATAGTTTGGCCCTAAATGTTCTCCAATTTGTTAATTATTAATTATCAATATAAACATATTAGATTACCACTACAACCATTGGCGGATCTACATGCACACTTATGGGTGCTTAAGCACCCATTACTTTTGATCATATTTAATAATTTATATAGGTAATTATGCAAATATTTAGATAAATATTGAGTGAGCACCCACAATAAAACTCTTTTTTCCTCTTCTTTTGAAATCTTAATCGGCGAGCACCCATGACTTTGAAATCTTGGATCACTACAACACTACCTCACTACAAATGCTCCATATTCTTTACAAATAGGTACTAGCCGTCGTTGGTATGCGTCTCTTGTATACTTGTAGAAGGTTATATCGACATTACACACACACACACACACACATATATAATGAAAAATACGGAAATATATTATATATTATATATAATATACAATAATACATTATAAAAAGAATTGGGGGAAGTAAACACGTTTCCGCTGATGGGGAAATAATGAAGAAGCAAATTTGAGGGAAACAAAATATAATGTATATATGGTTAAATGTATATAATAAAATATATATTATTATATTTACGTAGAAAAAGTTATTACAAAAGAATCAGAAAGAGATATCTTTTAAGTACGAAGGTCCTTAGCGAAATGTCGTTTGCCTTTTTTACCCTTTAAAAATCGAATTTACATTGAATAAAATTGTCATTTACTTATCTTCCTAATATTTAGGACTTTTATATCAACTAAAATTCTATTTATTATATCTTTTCTAATTTAAACTCCGAAAATACTAAATTTAAAAATTAATGAAGATTTTACCTTATATAAATGATTCACTTTAATTATGATATAACTATAACTATACTTTTTTCTAATATTAAGGGAAAAAGGGAATAGAAGAGGCCGAAAAATACCCTAATTTAACGTTTTCAGTTTTTCTTTCTACTAGGACTACTTAATTTGTAAAAATAGCACGGTATAGCCAGTTTTCGGACTGGTCAATCAAAAATAGCCAGCGTTTACCAAGTCAATGAAAAATATTCACTATTTTGCTGCAATAGAGACCGGTCCAGCATAATATACTGGAGTTCGGTGCACTTGTGTATGAACTCCAGCATATTATGCTGGACCGGTATACTTTGCTGGCTCCAGTATAATATACTGGAGACTGGAGCACCGGTGCTCCAAACTCCAATATATTATACTGGACCAATATACTTGCTGGAACTCCAGTATATTATGCTGGAGTTCTAGTGTACTTATGCTGGAACTCCATCATATTATGCTGGAGTACCATCATACTTATTCTGGAACTCCAGTATAATATGCTGGAGTTCAAGTATACTTATGCTGGAACTCCAGTATAATATACTGGAGTATTTTCCGGATTTTGAATAATGTTTTCGCTCAGATTTATCTTTATATAAAAAGTGGCTAAATTTCGATTACTTTTGAAATTAGGCTATTTTTGAACGACCAGTTGTAAATCTGGCTATTTTTAAAATTTACCCCACTACAAAGTGCATTACGGGTCGAATCCGCCCCGTTAAAGTCCGCCCTATATTAACAAACCGAAACGCACATTGGCTCCTTATTTCGTCGTCACCAACACTTCTCAAAGCTCTCCAGCTCTCCTCCTGTTGAAGTTAAACACGCCGGCGACGGCGGAAGTCCCCGAACTTCTCATCAAATTGAAGCATTCACATTAGAATTTTCATATCCATACTGTACGTGTTCACTTGTTTACTGCTCCGCGTTTCGCCTTTCTAGTGAGACAGCTTTCTCTGCTTTTCCTTATCTTTTTCATCTTTATTTTGAGCCTTGTTATAACGCATTGACTTAATTTTTCTGCTCCGTTTGTTCTTTTAGTGCTATTAATTGAATTCAAATAGAACCCTAGAGAATTGCTAATTACTTTGCATGCCTGTCTATTGTGCTTTTGTTTTTCTGGCGCTTTAAGGTTCTTTGCAATGTGCAGTTGTTTTTGTTACATTTTGTCCCTGTTTTGTTTACTTTCTTTGCCATATTATCTGCTTTAGGGTTTTTGAGACTTATGAAATTTATGCTTATTCAAAGAGTTGCGCTTTCACCTTTTGATCCCCAGTGGGGAAAAGCTTTAGGAAAGTTAAGGAAGGAATTGGTGTTCTTTGTGAGGAAAATAATGTTGTTTGAATGATGGTGGTGTCAGGACCAAATTGCGCGCAACCTCGATTGTTCCATCTGCTACCTTCCACTAGCATAGGTACCTGTAACTCTGCCCGTATGGGGGAGGGGGGGTTGCACACTTCGGTATTTTGATTTTACTAGTGAAGAATAAACATAGGCTTGAGAATAAGAAAAATTGTGAAACATTGGAGAAGAACATGGAAGAGTGGAATAAAAGGGGGCTACCACCATTATCATTCTCTTTTTAATCTTCCTCTTTTTACTTGTTATAAGAAGATTATTGTGGGGGAGAAGTTCTATTACTGTCTTCAAATCTGAATAATAACAACTCCAGAGTCCTCTTGCTTGACTTTTGTATATGCGTTTGCTATGGTGAGATTTTGATATAAGACAGAGGGGATGTATGGCTTCAGTTATTATCTTTCTATTGTAAGGAGGAAGACAGAAAATTAAGTTGGTATTGCTGAGAGAGTTCACTTGTGTTCGTATTAGCTTCGTGAAAAGCCATTAATTTTTGGTTAATGAAGTTCATAATATCCAGATTATCTTGGAGATTCCGAGGTGTAGCTTTGGGAGTCTTCATACAAGATACAAAGATCTGCCTTTGGGAGCTAAATATAAGTCTTAGGGAACATGGTAAGTAACATTTAAAAGTTCTATTCTCAAAATATTTAAAAGTTAAAGAAACTGTCAAACTCAAAAAAACAGTATTTGTTACTTGGTGGTAGAGCAGTTTTAATAAATAGTGTATTTGATGCTCTGCCCACTTATACTTTGTCACTGTTTCACTAAGCTAAATATAGCTTAGTGATTTGCATTACTCAAGACAACCTGCAGCAAAAGGGGATTTATCTGCAGCTGGTGCTATATGTGTGAGGATGCCTCGGAATCTGTCTATCACCTTCTCCTACATTTTAAACTCACATGGCTTTTATGGTTAATGTTTCTAAGCGTTTTTGGAGTACACCACTCTAGGTTTAGGTTATACCATGGAACATTCAGCAAGTTTTAATCATTTGGAATGGGCAGACCACTGCAAAAACTTGCAGGTAACTTTGAAGATCAGTTTCCTTCTCCATATTCTGGAGTATTTGGCTTGAGAGAAATAGTAGATGCTTTTGTGAAAATGTAGAACATATGCCCTCTGTAAAATATAAATGTGTTAAGAATCTGTTCTTCTGGTGTAAAAGGGAAAATAGTTACTGATTTTGTTACTCTGTCTGATCTTATGTACTCCTTCAACCTATAGAAGGAGAAGAACTTCCTTTGTACTTATACAGCACCTCCTTGGTTCTTATCAATAAAACTTTTACCCTCTTATAGAGAAATCTTAAGACTAAAATCCAAGTTTATCATTATGCTAGCATTTTGATGCAAGCTAGGAGTTGTTTACAATGTTGAGAAGTGATAGAGTTCCTCAGTTCCTTCAAAATTGTCAAGGAGTTGGATTTTGTAATCTCATATTAGAGACAGCCGCTAAGATAGTGCTGTTGTTGATGCAATAGATCATTATGTATTTATCAGAATAAAAAAGTTCACTGGTAGTCTCAAGAGTCATGAAGACTTCTTGCGGTGGATTTGTTGGATACTTGGAGTATTGGAGGTTAGTCTGGTTGTAGTACTTGCAGGCAGAGAGAAGTATGTATGAGGTGAGTTGCAATGTTTCTAAAAACAAAAAGTGCAAAAAAGAGGTCCATTAGCCTTCAAGCAGAAAAGCAAGAAATGATTAAGCGCACAATTTACAAAGAAAATAAAAGTACCAATATATATGATTATAGTACTATAATAGTAAATATCAATTGAAATAGCTAATTCCAGCATTCAGTATATACAGTAATGTCAATATTAGTCCAATTCATAAGGTTGAGATTTAAAGAATCGACCATTTCTTGTTGGAATCACTATGTGCGTCATTTGTTGAAGCGCACACTTATTTAGGCACACGATTTTGTCAATGAAGCGATAACTCCTTGCTTCGCATTGCTTCATCGCTTTAAGCAGCGAATCAATGTCTTTTAATAACATCAGAGCTGACATTCATTCTACCGTTCTCTATGTTACTTCTATGAATCCTACAGTATTCTTGCCAACAAATATACTTATGATCCAGATCTTCTGAAGCAAGTGTATACATGTTCGTCCAAAATTGAGCATCAGTCTCTGTAGAAAACTCTGAAATCGTATAAGTTTAATCTGATAAGGTACTAATATAAATGTGGTGGAGAAACTTCCGTAATATAAAACGTGTTTACGATAGTAAGAACCTTAACAAAATAATGAATTCTACTCTAAA